>NC_056731.1:1476505625-1476565625 GCF_019279795.1 Protopterus annectens | reverse complement strand
GATAACTTAAGGTTTGAACGCTTTGGTAGTGAGCGCTTATTGCATAGAGTGACCTCAGTGTTACTGTTCTGTTCATCATCTGTGTTGGGGGCAACCTAATGGCTGGAGTTAGATGGGGTTTTGATCTGTGCTTTGAAGTGGTAGGTGGAGCATGTCACCTCCATCTGGGAGATCTCAGGATCACTGGTCATCAGTTAGTGATAGGGGGTTGGTTTTGGCATATTGGTTAAGGCCTGACTTCATAAATACAAAAAACAGGGTTATCTTCAATTTTTTTTTAATCTTTGATCATAGAAAATTAGTTATGTTGAACTGGCAAGGACAGCTAGTCTAATGTTTTGTGTACTTTTTTTATTTGCCACACATGCATGTTGAAGACAAATGGTGCATTGATTAGGTAGGACCAACATAAGTATTTGAAGTAATAGGATGGGCATAGTAAAAAGGTAAGGTATTTACATTGCAGTGAAGAAAGGCATGGCGTAGAGGCCAGATTTGGGATTTGGTTCTGAGCACAAGGAGGTAGGTGTATAGATAGTTTGTGTTGGGGCTTAAATTGTGGCTGAACTTAGTAGGATGACCAGTGACTGAATGTAAGTAGGATATTGTGGAGGAATTTGTGTGTGTGTGTGTGTGTGTGTGTGTGTGTGTGTGTGTGTGTGTGTGTGGGCGGGGGGGGGGGGCTGGGAAGGGTTGAGTGAACACATATGTTGTCCAGATAGCCTAATTTCTCTGCCTAACTAAACACGTGATTGGCATGTTAGTATGTGTGAGGGGGGGTGTGAACGATCACCTGGGATCACCTGGGTTGTCCAGACAGCTCAAATGCTAGGTCCCATTATTTATAGTAAAGTTTTTTCTTTTCTTCTCCTGCTTGGATCATATGTTTTTCTCTGTTACAGATGGTGAACAATTTCTTCTTGAAGGAGAGGAGTTCTACAAGGACACAGATGAAAAGTATACACATATGCATAAAGTTTCCAGTGGGGACAGAGGCAAGAGATGAGCACAGCAAGCAAGGTGTCCATCTAGCACCACAGTGAAGTGAGCCAGAAGGTTAGTGGTCAGCTGTGTTGAAAAAGGTGCTGCTGTTGAGGAAATGAATCAGGGCATAGCTGCAGGTAATGAAAATATGTCAAGGATGGATAGGGTTATGGTTGGGTCAGTTGCTACTGGGGTTCAAGGTGCCATTTTTGGAGGTTTAGGTGAGGTGCTGCAGGACTTAGTTGAAGGGGATCATGATGGTGAGCAGGATTCATGTGAATGAGGTGAATAGGCACATGGAATTATCTTGGGGATGGGAGAGGGACCCTGTTGTTGAGGAGTTTAGGATCGGTGACAGACCAAGTGGGTCCACATTAGCAAGAAGTGAGCTCTGATTTTGGAATTCACCCGGGGATTGGTTGGCTACTCAGACATTGTTAACAGGGGAAGAGGAAATTTTTCTTACTCCATATTTTCCTATTTTGGTAAAGGAGAAGATAGGGAAAGGTGAGTATATTGATTTATTTGAGCTGATTGATGCTGATTGGATGCAGCACCTCGCCGAAGCAGACTCGGTGGATAGTAAGTATTTGTTGGCTGCCCTAGCAGTTCATGGGCTATACCTCTGTCCGCATATTTTTGACAATTTTGGAGGTGCACAGATTGTGCATTGAAAATGCATAATATAGTATGATCAGCATTTCTATAAAAGGAAGGCAGTAGATCAATCTTTGAAATGGGAAGTGCACCACCCAGATATTTGGCTGGACAGCATGCTGGATAGCATGACTGGCCTGCCTAGAAAACACAGTGTAGGGGTGAGACAGTTGGTATGTGCTGGGCATTTCATTCTGGGAGGTGCTCCTAGGCAGCATGTAGATTTTCATATGCGTGTTCAATTTATTTAGTTTCATAGGTTCATAGGTAGGTACTAGGCTATTGGTCCAAGGACCTACGTAAGCCTAGCCAACAAGGTTCCATGGCTTATGCCACCCAAGAAAGTTATTTTTCTGTGCCACTGTCGAGCAGAGACACAGAAGTGATCCCCAGGGTGTATTTCCTATTTCCCATCCACTCATCAAGATTTTGTTGAAGAGTGCTAATGAAGAACTTTGCTTGACATAGATGGGTAGCCTGTTCCAGAGTATGGGAAGTCTCTGAGATAGGAATATATCCCTCCAGCATGTCCTGTTTATTGTGGTGACAAGGTTTAGGTCCCTAGATCGTGTGGCTCAGAGGGATTGGGATTTATTTAGGTGTAGCATGTCCAACAGCTCTGGGTTTGATATAGCTTTATATGTAAGGCAGAGATCACCTCGGAGTAGGCGATATGCTACGGAGTAAAGCTGGAGTTTTTTGAGGTGATCAGTGTAGGGCATTTGTTTGAGGCTAGTAATCCTGTTTGTGAGGTATTTCTGTGGCCTTTCCAGCTGCTGCAGATGTCTTGTGAGGTACATTCCAACAGGGGCATTGTACTCTATAATGGGTCTAATGAGTGTTGAATAGAGGGGAACAAGGACCTCTTTTTTCCTGGATGAGAACCCTTTTATGATGAGGTGTGCCATGTAGAAGGACTTCCTGACTACTGTGGCGATGTGACTATCAAAGGAGAGACTACTGTCCACCTGGGTCCCAAGGTCTCTTATCACAAATTTGGTGTTAAGTAGATTGCTGCCTATGTGGTAGTTCACGGATACAGAGTATTTACAAAAGCAGGTGACACTGCACTTTCTGGCATTGAGCTTGAGGCCATGGCTCTGAAACCAGACATCTGTCTCAGTGAGGCCCTTCTGTAGGATGTCCAAATCATTTGAGGACTTGACTATGGCTCCTAGTTTTCAGTCATCTGTGAACTTCATTAGCCAGAGGCCTTCTGTGTTAGCCTGTACTTCAGAGAAGTATATACCAAACAGGAGAGGTCCCAGGACGGAACCCTGTGGTACTCCACTTGTCACTACTTTAAGGTCAGATTTGGAGTCTGCAACATTTACAGTGTGGGTTCATTCAGTGAGCCAGTTGGCAACCCATCTTATGATGTAGGGATTTATACCTAGTTTAGTGAGTTTAGCTATAATTCGAGAATGGGGGATGGTGTTGAAAGCCTTGGCGATGTCAAGATAGGCTGTGTGAACCACCTTACCCTCATCTACAGCTTTGGTGACTGCCTCAAAGAAGTCAGTCAGGTTCAGGAGGCAAGATCTGCCTTTCACAAACTCGAATTGAGTGGGATCCAGAGTTTGGAGGTTACCAATGTCTTTGTTTATGACTTCCATGATGATACATTCCATGGCCTTGCAGACCAGGCTCATCAGGCTAATAGGTTGATAGTTCCCGGGATCAGTGGTGGCTCCCCCTTTGTGGAGTGGGATAACTATTGCTGTGCACCATTCAGTGGTTACAAAGCCTAATGCAAGGCTATTATTGAACATGGTGCTTAAGTGGGGAGCCAGTTTATTCTGAAGTTCATGTAAAATGCAGCCTGGGATGTTGTCCGGTCCCATGGATGCTGTGTTTTTGGCTTTAGAGAGTGCAGCTTTTACCTGCATAGTTGTGATTCCAGGGACTCTGCATTCTTCCTGTATAGATATGAGCCCTTTAGGGGGTGGGGGGGTAATGTTAGCACTGAACCTATCTGCCAGGATGTTGGCAATATCAGTTGGTTCTGTAATTTTCGTGCCATTGTGCTGTAACTCAGAGCAGATCTGGGTGTTGCCATCGAGATTCTTGACATAGCTATAGAATGCTTTGTGGTTGTCCTTAGATTTAGTGGTGATGTTGTTTTCATAGCTAGCTTTGGAGAATCCTATAAGGGATCTCAGCTTCTTACTGAGGCTGACCAGGGAGCTCCTCCACTCATGGGATTTTACTCTCTTTTGCAACAGTTTCTTCTTTCTGTTGTACAGTTTGTTTATGGCAGGGGACCACCAGATTGGCTTCCTTTTTCTGGAGGATAGCGTCCTGGTTCTGTTTGGGATAGCACGATCCATGCATTTGTGTAAGTGCTTATAGAGTGCATTTGTGTAGGATTCATCAGTTGTAACTGTATTGTCCATCTGCATGGGTGTCATGAAGTTCACCACTTCTGTCTTAAGAAGCATGAAGTTGGCTTTAGAGAAATTTTTTACCGTGGTTTCCTTAATTGGGGTGGGATGTGGATATCAAGGGTGATTAGCTTATGGTCGGATCGGACCAATGAGGAGTTGACTTTAGGTGTGGAACACCAGTCACTCGTGTTGGTAATGACTAGGTCTAGGATATTGTTGCCCCTGGTGGGGGTGTGGATAAGTTGATCCAGGGCATTGGAGTTTATGAATTCCAGAAAGCGTTGAGCTAAGAAGTTGGTACACGGGTAGTTTTCCCAGTTAATGGTGGGGTAGTTGAAGTTGCCCATTATTAGGGTGTTTGGTTGAACCCTAATATTTTTCAGTACATCAAGAAAAGAGGAACTCCATTAGCCAGAGACCAACTGTGTTAGCCTGTACTTTAGAGAATTAGATACCAAACAGGAGAGGACCCAGGACTGAACCCTGTGGTACTCCAATTGTCACTGGTTTGAAGTCAGATTTGGAGTCTGCAACTTTTACAGTGTGGGTTCTATTAGTGAGCCAGTTGGCAACTCATCTTGTGATGTAGATATTTATACCTAATTTAGTGACTTTATCTGTAATTCCAGAATGGGGGATGGTATCAAAAGCCTTGGTGAGGTCAAGATAGGCAATATGAACCATCTTACCCTCATCTATGGCTGATGTCATTCACCTTAGAAGTACCTTTGGACTGACTTCAGCCCTGTAAGCTCTGTAGCACATGTGATAATTGTGTGATACCATAATACAAATAGCTTAGATAGATAGAGGTTATAATCTCAGTCTCAGCATATGTAAGTGGTGTGTGTGTGTGTGTGTGTGTGTGTGTGTGTGTGTGTGTGTGTGTGTGTGTGTGTGTGTGTGTGTGTGTGTGTGTGTGTGTGTGTGTGTGTGTGTGTGTGTGTGTGTGTGTGTGTGTGTGTGTGTGTGTGTAGGGAAAAGAGTTGTAGTCCTTTCCCGCCCAGTACACTTCCCATTGCCCTGCTTTACATGATCTGCTGATGTCATTCACCTTAGAAGTACCAACTTTGGACTGGCCTCAGTCCTATAAACTCTGTAGTGAGTGTGACAACTGTGTAACACTATAGTACCAATAACTAGATAGGCAGGGGTTCTACTTTCAGTACTGGCAAAAGTGTGTGTATGTTTGTAGGCTAAAGTGTTTTGTGGATCTTCACATTCACAATATGTCCCAGTGCCCAACTTTACAAGGACTGGTGATGTCATTCACCTTAAAAGTACTTGTGGACAACCCTCAGCTCTATGGCACATGCAATAACCATGTAACAATGTAGTACAAATAACTAAACAGGTAGGAGTTCTAATCTCAGTCCTAGCAAATGTAAGTGTGTGTGTGTGCTTGTAAGTGTGTATATTTGTAGGAAACAGTATTAGTATTGTGAAGCCTTTCTCTCCCAGTACACTTCCCCATTGCCATACTTTACAAGGGCTGGTGATGTTATACACCTTAGAAGTACCTTGGGACAATCTTCAACTCTATAAGCTCCATGGTGCATGCGATAACTGCATAGCACTGTAGTACCAACAAGATAGATAACTATATATATATATATATATATATATATATATATATATATATATATATATATATATATGGGTTCTAAACTCAATACAGACAGTTGTGATACTGTGTGTGTGTTTGACTGAGGCCATATCCTCTGGGGGTGTGAGTTTTACCATTTTGAGGTGTGTTTTACCCATTACACCTTCCACTGCCCTCCTTACAAGGTCTGCTGATGTCATCCACCATAGAAGTACCTGTATACACTTCTCAGCTCTATAAGCCCTGTGGCACATGCAATAACTGTGTAATACTACAGTACAATTAATTAGATAGGCAGGGGTTCTAATCTCAGTTCTGGCAAATGTTTGTGTGTGTGTGTGTGTGTGTGTGTGTGTGTGTGTGTGTGTGTGTGTGTGTGTGTGTGTGTGTAAGGATGTATATTTGTAGCATACAGTATTTTGAGGCCTTACCTTCCCAGTACATTGCCCATTGCCATATTTTACAAGGGTTAGTGACGTTAATCACCTTAGCAGAACCTTGGGACACTCTTAAACCCTATAGCTTCTGTTGTACATGCGAATGCGATAACTGCATAACACTGTAGTACCAATAACTAGATAGGTAGAGACTCTAAACTCAAGACTGGAAACTGTGATACTGTGTGTGTGTGTGTGTGTGTGTGTGTGTGTGTGTGTGTGTGTGTGTGTGTGTGTGTGTGTGTGTGTGTGTGTGTGTGTGTGTGTGTGTGTGTGTGGGGGGGGGTTGAGAACCATATTCCCTGTGGCTGTTGTGTGCGTCGTCATGCTATTTTAAGGCTTGTTGACTCCCTCACCAATGCATTACTTTGCAGAGCTAGTTAATGGCAACTGCTGTACATGCAACATGTTAAACTGTACAGCCTGTACCAGCCATCTGTACATATGTATATGGAATACCCAGGTGTTTGCAATCAATATGTTGTTTGTGACTCCTAACAATGGGCATTTATGAGACACATCACCTTGCAGCAGTATACAGACAGACATCAGGTGAACAGCATATATAAAACTGTGGCAAACAGCAAACATTGGGCACACCTGTCACATATTGCTGTGACACACATGGGAAATGGGTAGTGGAACAGGTCATGCAATTGTATGCACCTTCCAAAGGGTATGTGTTGTTACATGACAATAGTTGTCATTAACCTAGAATGTCAGTCTGTCATGATTTTACCAGATGTTGGCCAGAAATCCACATGTACATGACCAATGTGAAGAAACCATGTGTCAGAGATCAGGACAATCAGCACACACATGCAGAGGTCAGAGGTATGGCCACCATCTGTACTCATACCTCCCAAGCTGTTGGAGCGACGACTTTTCACAAAGCAATATATAATGGGGTGACAAAGGACACATAATAGGGACAACTGTCAAATATTGCTCCTACAAACATATAACAGTGATAGCATAACAGGGTTTGCATTTGCATAGATGATCTGGATGGTATGAAGTGTGCAACTCATAATGTCTGCCATTATGTTATGACTACAGCCCACAATGGTTTGGCAACAATTTGCCAGACAGACACAGGTGTATGAGAAAAGGGGATACTGATATGTGGCATGCATCAGGACAGTCTGTGTAAACTGTACAGTTGAAAGGTATGTCTGAACCACCCAGCCGATTGCAGTCCATGTTTGTTAAGGTGTAACCTGTGCTGTCAACTGAAACAGTTAAAAGAGGTACCAGAACTGTGGGACAAGAAATATGTCATACAGTCCTGTACTGATTGCATAGAGAAGTGATTGCACATTAGAAGCACCTTAATGTCATGAGAAATACTGTAAGCAAAGGTATTGTCACACAACGAAGGTGTCATACTAGCATACCTGGGGACATCTTGTGTGTTGCACTTGCCGTGGGCATGCTATGTGCTGCCAACTGGCACATTACTACAACTTGTGTCCCACACTCCACAATTGATAATGTCAGACGCACATCGCATGTTGCCTATGTGTGTGCAATATGTAGACATGAGAAGGCCTTGTGACTACTGTGTGTCCATAAGATAGGTGAATCTGTTAGGTTTAAGGTCATGGCTAGGCTTGTAAGGGACTTTGTGCCAGTAATCCAGTAACCTCCTCTGCATGTATGAGCCTGTGATACAACAGAACACTGAGGTGACATGTATGAAGGCTAGCTTCTGTGACAAGGGGTATGTATGCAAGGTCATACTGTCTGCCAACAGTGTCCCTCACACACTGTTTCATGCATACACACCTGGTAAACATGTACATATTCACCTGCACTTGGCTATGGAATGGTTATTGTGTCTCCATGCTGCCATACTCCACATTGATAATGTCTGCAGGGCCACAGCCTGTAAACACACAAATACCTGGAACACAAACAGACTACAGCATGTCAGAATACATTCAGTCAGTGGTACTAAGACCAATAATGCATCATAGCTAATAAGGTACATACACTTTGATGTGTACCATAACAAATGCAAATAGATAGCACTTTACACAGCATTACATAGCTGCACTGTACGATATTCACCCTGTGCATCAGACCCATATTAGCATGTCTCTGCATTGATGGTATGAATGACAGGGATGTGGAACAGGTATCATCATATGCACAGGGTGTGGCGTGGGTTTGCCAGAGGCCTAGGCTGGGCCATACGGTTGACATCATGTGTGTGTGTTTGGAGGGGTGTTCAATAAATAGGCTGTGCAGAGGTGCTGTTTGTGTCTGGAGTTGACCTGCCTGTGATAAAGATGTGTGTGTATTTGTATGCACACAGTCACACCATGTGGCTGCCCTACACAGGGTATGTTGAACAGCTATGGACTGTACATGGCAGGGTGTACAGTTCACCGTCTCTGGCCGCGGACACAGGAAGTGGCCCTGCCAGGGGTCTCACTGCCACCACCAGGCCCAATGCCAGATGCAGTACAACTCCCCAATGGTGACTGCTATCTGCTGGATTCGTGTCCCTGACTGGACCAACCAGGACCTGGCCTGCTCTGTTGTGGTGTTGACAGCACCCTCCCTTCAGTAGTGCTGGTAGTACTGCCACTACAGGAGTGTGAAGGTGCACAGCCCCATAAATCCTCAGCTGTTCTTGGTGCTGCTACATCTATGTGGCTGACACCCATCTCTCACCATACGCTCCAGCACAGACATTCCATCATCAAGGATTGCCAAGGTCTCACCCCACCATCTGTTCATGACCTTAGTATTGTGATGTGTGGCCTCAAGAAAGTGATGCCATGTATGCCAGGAAGAGTTACATCCAAGACCCTGAGTATTTGTTTGGTGTTGTGCTCAGTACATGCCTGTGCCTCTATGATGGCCTGAAACATGTGTCTGGTAACACCTGCTGTAGCACTTGTGACAGGGGCTTGACGGGCAGCAGTCCTCCTTTGAGCACCCATGTCCATCCTCCTGTGAGTGACCTCACCTGCACTTTGGTTATGGCTAGCATCTACACTCACACATAGTCACCACACTAGCCTGTTCCATGCCACCACCTGCCAACTGTCCATTATCTGTGGCTGCTAGGGATGGTTTATGTGTAGGCATTGAGACTGTGTGCAGAGACATTCTGGATGACAGTGGGATGCCAACCAATAGCACAAATTCAGCCCCTGACAACCCCACCTGTGCCTCACTATGACCACCATCATTGTCAGAGTCCGCAGTGACACTGACATCAGGTTCTGAGCAGGAGGGACAACAACCCCCATGTCAACCTCTGAGGGGAAGACAGCATATGTAAATGAATACCTGCACTATAATGTTTGCTGGTATACACACACACACACACACACACACACACACACACACACACACACACACACACACACACACACACACATACACACACACACACACACACACACACACACACACACACACACACACACACAGGCACATACAGGTGGAGTGGTACAAAAGCATTACACAGACCTCACAATATCCAAATGGTGACATGCACAACACACAGACCACAACATGCACACTCTGGAAAGGCCCTCAATGTCATGCAGTGTAGCCATTTCCACTTAATGTTACTACTAATATACACCTCTGGGATATGTAAGTAGTGTTACTAGGTGATGGGCCTTCACCTAGCACAGACTGCACCCATGTAAACATTATTGCTGTTCACCTGTATAGCACAGTGGCAACTCCTACAGAAAATACCTCTACAGATTTTTGCAGAATATAGATGTCTGGCTCATATTTTTGGTCTGTTCCTCATAAATCCTGTGTTTGTCTGACACATTACTGGGATGATTTGAGGATTGACATCACTGATTAATGACATACATTTGAGTTTCAGACTTGAACATTTGCAGTAAATGTATGTTAAAGCAAATCCAGTTACTCTAACAACTTTCTAAGCTTACACTAGATATAATAAGTGTACACACCCCTTTTAAAATGCCAGGTTTTTGTGATAAATAAAATGAGACCAGAATAAATCATTTCAAAACCTGTCACAACTTCAATGTGATGTATAACCTATGCAATTCAATTGAAAAACCAACAAATCTGTTAGGGGTAAAATATAGAAAATGAAATACGTACAATAGGCTGGTTGCATAAGTATGCACACCTTTAAACTAATACTTTGTTGAAGCAGCTTTTGATTTAATTACAGCATTCAGTCTTCTTGGAAAGGAGCCTATCAGCATGGCACATCTTGACTTGGCAATATTTGCCCAATCTTCCTTGCAAAAGTCCTCCATCTCTGTCAGATTGCGAGAGCATCTCTTGTGCACAGCCATCCTCAGGTCAACACACATATATTCCATTGGATTAAGGTCTGGGGTCTGGCTGGGCCATTCCAAAACTTTGATTGTCTTCTGGTGAAGCCATTCTTTTGTTGATTTGAATGTATGCTTTAGGTCATTGTCATGTTGAAAGTGAAATTCCTCTTCATCTTCAGCTTTCTAGCAGATTCTGAATGTTTTGGACCAAACGCGACTGGTATTTGGAATTGCTCATAATTCCCTCAACCTTGCCTAAAGCCCCAGTTACAGCTTATGAACAGCAACCCCAAAGCAGGGAACTGCCACCAACATGCTTCACCATGGGGAAGGTGTTCTTTTGGTGATGCGAAGTGTTGCTTTTGCACCAAACGTAACTTTTGGAATTGTGGCCAGAACGTACAACCTTAGTCTCATTAGACCATAACACATTTTCCCACATGCTTTTGGAAGACTTGCTGTATTATTTTTCAAATTTTAGCCAGGCCTGGATGTTGTTCTGTGTGAAAAAAAGGCTTCCATCTTCCAACCCTTCCCCATAGGCCAGACATAATGGAGAATACGTGAGATTATTGTCACAAGAAGTACACAACCAGTACTTGCCAGATATTCCTGCATCTCCTTCAGTGTTGCTATAGGTCTCCTGGCAGCCTCCCAGACCAGTTTTTGTCTTGTCATTTCATCAAATTTGGAGGGACGTCTAGTTCTTTGTACCGTCACTGTTGCCCCATATTTTATCCACTTTTTGATAACTGTCTTGACTGTGTTCCATGGAATATGCAATGCTGTGGAAATGTTTTTGTACCCTTATCCTGGCTGATACCTTTCAACAATGAGATCCCTCAGATGCTTTGTAAAATCTCTGCGAACCATGTCTTTTGCTGTAGCAGACAAGTGAGGAAATGTCAGGAAAATCCTACTAGGACAGCTGACCATTATTTGGTGTTAGTCAGAGTCTCTTTAATTGATGGCAGGTGTGTACCTAAGAAGAATGAATGGTGTAATAAAATCAAAAGGTGCTTCAACAAAGTATTAGTTTAAGGTCGTGCACACTTATGCATCCAGCTTATTGTATGTTTTTATTTTTCATATTTTTTCCCCTAACAGATTTGTTTGTTTTTCAATTTAATTGTACAGGCTATAGGACACATTAACTTGGGAAGAGTTTTGAAATGATTTATTGCGGTCTCATTTTTGTATATCACAAAAACCTGGCATTCTAACAGGGGTGTGTACACTTTTTATATCCACTGTATGAGTAATATTTTAAAATCTCCCTACTTTTGGGCCTTTGGCCCCCCATTTTGTCAGTCTTTGTCCATATTTCTTGCACTGACAGGTTGTGAGGTATGCTATAGATATGTTACATCTCCTGCAAATAGGCCCCTGTGATGACCACTGTGATGCAATGCAGTTAACCCCACAACAAGTGAAGATGCAGATATCGCAATATGGCTAAGAGTAACAGTTGTGTACATGGTAAAATGCATGACCTTAACATGCTTGGGGTATTGGTGAGCCACAACAGGACAATCCCATACTCACCGGCTTCAGGCTGCTGTCCCACATCCTGACCAGAGGGTCCTCTGTAGTTGTAGAAGAGAGGTATTGTCAGCAGACTCATATGTGGTCTTGGTCCAAGATTAATGCTGCTTTTCTGCACATGTAAAGTACACGCTCTGATACAACACAATTTACTGTCCTTCACTATAGATGTGCACTTCTGAGTATTACAAACCCCCACCCACAACTGTGTTTTGATCTGACATATGCATCTAGATACTCTATGGATGCCAGTATAGCTGCTACAGTAGTCAATTGATGTCCACTGGGAACTTACCTGGACGCTCCTCGCCTGTTGTCTGGGCGCCATCCACCTCAAAAATGTGGGTGTCTTGACATTGATGTTGGTGTGTGGTGGCTGGCTCAAGGCTGGCAAGGAACTCCTTTGTAGGTGTAAGTAGGGCCTGCATAGCAGGACCCCCACCTTTGGCTGTATGCTCCCTGGCCACGTCAGCAGCCCTTCACCAGGCATGGTGTATGAGGTCTGTTGCACGATGCCTGACCTGCTCATATGTTCATACATGCTGGCCCATGTCATTTACCCTGTGGATGAGGTCATCCCAGAAGGTGGTCCACTCCCAGAGATGCTGTTGACTATGGCCAAACATCACCCCATGGTGCTGGATTATGTTGTTAATAATTGCTGTTGTCTAGGCTTCTGTGTAGGGCAGCTGTCTGGCACACTGCATTTCACCTGGAAGACATAAACAGGGAAGCACATCGCAAGACCTTATACAGTGGTTAACACTATTTACAGAACCTGCACATCAACATTGACTAGCACTTGCCACCGCTTACGACTACATCATACCCCTGTCATCTATCAGCACAGTATGAGCTTGCATTGCACTCCTGGTCCTGATGTGTCATGTTCCCCCCATTGAGGGCCAGTAAATTGCATAATCCTCCATTCATAATTTGCTTTTGTGTAGAGGGATGACAGTGGCTGTCTTCCATGCACATTGGATGTCGATAGTGCTCAGGCTTTGTTTGACTACAACGTGTAACGGCGCTGGGAGCACATGCCTGAGTTCATGTAGGATGAAGACAGGGATGTTATCAGGTCCCATAGGACTTACTTTTGTTGGCTTTGAGTAGGCATTATGGACCTGCTCCCTGATGATGAGGAGAGGAGTGCGGGTGCTATGCATATCCACCTATACTGATGGGGGGACTCGGGGGTGAGGTTTTCACTTAACCTGCCTGCAGCGGGTTGACTATAGCTATGGCATGTGTGTATGTGGTTTGATTGACCAATAGTACAGGGTGGGTTGGGTTGTTGCCTCTGAGACTGAAGACATATGTGAAGATGGCCTTGTGATTGGCCTTTGTGGATGTGTCCAATTTGTACTCATAGTTAGCCTTACAGTGATTCACTTGTGACCTTATATGCTTGTTCCGATAAAGGTGGACTTTCTTGCAAGTTAGTGCCTGCTCCTACTAGGCCTTGTACAGCCAATATAGCGACCTATTATGGGGTTATTGTATTGTTGCTCTCCATCAAAGGGATTACTCTACCTTGGACCTTGGTGGAGCCGGGTTTTATGAGGAAGGTATTGTTGAGTCCATAAAGCTATGTAGGTGCTCATACAGCTGTTTGTAGTAGACATGAACACGAGGTCATAACATAGTTGTACACTTCTCCAATTTCAATCTGATTATCATCCTTATTCTAGTACCCATTTCTGTGTCAGGGATATGGAACAACCAGTAGCTGTAGACATTTATGTCTGTTGGATGCACTGAAACTAAGATTACACACATGTACAACATGTACAGCTTACTTTACCTGATGTTTTGCATCTCATATCTGTTGTTTTGAGGCTTCCAGCTGCACCTACTCATACATACATGTGCACAGATAATACCTGATATACATTTCTGTGAGTTCCTATTAGATTGTCTAAACTCCGTTTACAAGAATACTAAATCATCAATGTGTATTGCGCAAAATATGTAATCGTCAGACGTGCAAAACCTCAAAATTCGAAATGCCGAAGTGTTTTGGTTGGCCCGTCTGTGGTATATCTCCATAAGGTAAGTGTGCAATAGTTACGGACCTTAGGGTTAGGGTGCGGGTTAAGGTAAGTGTATAGACAGGTAATGTGTGTAAGATTTAGTGTAGTGTTAGAAATAAGGTTTTGTTAAATGTATTTATGTGTATTATTTATTTTGTTTGAGTATATCTCCATAGGGGATGTGTGCGGTAGTTACGGACATTAGGGTTAGGGCGGGGTTAAGGGTAGTGCATAGATAGTTGTGTATGTGGGGTTTAGTGTAGGGTTAGAAGTTGAGTTTTAGTGCTTTACTTTAGGGTTATGAGTAGGGTTTGGTTAGTGTATGTATGTGGTTTATTTATTTTGTTTGGGTAGGTAGTATGTAGCGGGTGGTGGGGATGGCCGACTATGAACATTCGATATTTTAAATTTTGTGGTTTAGTGCGTTCGGTATTTTTGCAGTTCAAGTAATACGTGTCTTTGTTTTGGTATTCAATGTAATGGATTTTCGTTGTTTTAATATAGACCCCATTTCTGTTCTATGTCAGTATGGCACACTGTATAAAAAATCCCAAAGGCAGTCAATGAATGTAGAAACAGCTTGAAGAATGACTGTAGACAGTATACAAGTACTCAAAAGGTGCAAGCACCATTTTAATACATAAAACAATAAAAACTGGTTTGCACTTTCATTTCACAATGTGTAAAACTTCACCAGACCTGGTCTGGTGCTTGTATACAGTCTACAGTTGTTCTTCAAGATGTTTCTACATTCGTTGACTGCCTTTGGGATTTTTTTATTTAGATTTGTGAGTTTTTGGCTTGTTTGCATCAGTATGGCAAACTGTACTTGCACTCTTGCTGCTCAGTCATACCTCTCAACCTTTTAGAGCAGGACATCTGAATGAGGGCACACATAAATGGGGGGCAATGGGCCAAAAGTTCTGATACTTTATTAATATTACTGTAACACACTTAAGTCAGTTGATATCACAGTAGGGTTTGCATTCGCAGAAATACCCTGGAGGATGTACGACATTCACATGTATGCTATTATGTTCTGATGTCAGTCTTCATAGATTTGCTAATGATTTGCCATACATAACACAACTCTATGAGTAAATGACTACATATATGAGGCACACATGGTCAGTGTGCAGAATACTGGACAGTTGAATGGTATGAGATCAGTATATCACATGCAGTTCAGCACACACTTCTGCGACAGTAGTTTACTATGCACATACCCTGTATAGGTCTCTTAGATTTGGAAGACAAATGTGTGTATCATAGTTGTATTCACAAGTAACATATGGATATTGATGACATCCCAGTAGCTGGCCTAGCAGTGTCACAGTTAGTGTTGTTCAACAGACACTCCAGTAGTAGTTATATGTGAGCCGTCCTTTCCTGGGGTGACTCAGGGGCCTAAGCTGTGATCTATGTCACTGCAGACAGACCAAGATGCTATGGCCATAGGTGCTGATCAGCAATATATCAGTACAGCAAGTCTTTTTGAGACATATTTGCATAACTTCCCATTTCCCATTATTGCATATCCCATACTGCATTCCATTACATGCGTATTTGTTTTACATACCTGTTTTTTTTCCAAGTATTCTTGGATTTCCTCTCTCTCTCCCTCTTTCTGTCTAAATGTGTAGATGAATAGACCTGTTTTATATAGGCAGCAGCTTGCTTTTGTAGGTAATACTCATGAGCAGGTGAAGGCCTCTGCACCATTTGTTGCCCCCCACTTGCTAATTGTATGCAGAACAGCTGTGTTGTTATTACAATAGCCAATGGCATGGCAACACACTCCTATAATTGAGTACTTCATGGGAACATTGCCCCTTTTCCTTGCCTGTGAGGAGAACATCATGGAGGTGTGTAAACTACAGTATCACAGAGGGTAGGTGGAAATGCTTCTTACAACAAGACATGTGGAGACAGCAAAACAAAATGGGGGAAAAGGTTCCAAACTTAGGGATAGAATGTATGTATTCCGTTATACAGTTGGAATAATGCTAGTTTAACAAAGTTTATCTGGACATGCATTTTCTGCGTGATTTCAAGTCTGACAGTATTATGTGGATGACATAACTCTCAGCTGTAGGGCTATCTGCATAATAGCCAGAGGTTTGACTCTTATGCTTTGTCTGTTCCTCAGACTGTTTTTGTCCTTGGTAAATCAGTAGGATACTCTGGAAATTGCAGTCAGTAAATGCTAATACCCATGTGTGTTTCTGACTTCATATCCCTCAGAAAAAATATGTTACAACAAACCCTGTAACACCAGCAACCTTTGCAGTTTATAACAGCAATATTTTAAATATGTTTATGGGCATCTGTCCCCCAATTATATTAGGCTTCGTCCAGATGTCATGCACTAAGAGATTGATAGGTATGGTATAGCATTATTTAGTGCCTTCATTCCTGATATCATCCCAGTGATGTAGCAAAATCCCAGACATGTTATGAGGAAGAGGCCATATATATGAGGCCAAAGCCTGGACATTCTTTGGGAATATGTGCAGTTGAGAGGTTTGTGTATGTCTGTACATTGTTAGACTGTCAGGATTGTGTAGCGGTGTAATGTGTAAATGTTGGTTGGGCTGTATAGGTAGGGGGGTAGATGTGAGTGTCATGGTTCCTTTTCTATCTGACTGTGCATGCTGCTCCAGTTTCTGGTGGTCTGTCAGCTGTATATGTCTGTAGGGGCAGACTGAGACATGTCCTGTACCACCTCAGGATTCCTACTATGCTTTGACATGGGGCAGTATATGTAGGGGTAGTGTGTGAGTGGCAAACAGAATATGTTTGTTCACACAGTCGTTATACTCTTAGTGTTCAGTTGGCTTACTGGTATGTCACTGTGACTGTGGTGCAATTGGTTGTGGGTATGCACTTTCACATTAGTGTCTGTTTTTCACTACTGTTTAATCCCTGCAGTGCCTGATATATTTGCAAATGCATGTGTAATTCCCCATAGCTGATTTGGGGTAGTGTTGTGTTAGTCTGACTGTAGTTTGGACAGTGCTTGGTGACATGCTTGGCAGCTCAGTGTAGTTTCCCTAATGTTATGTTATGTCCAGATATTTGTAGGATGTCCAGTTGTCTGTCTCATATCTTTGAAATGGTCCCCATAACTGTTGTGTATTTCTAACAAATCAGTGGGTTGATGTGAGCATTGAAGTCACTAACAAATGAGAAGCAATTGAGTCTTGGAATTGTACTATTTCAGTCAATATATGTTAGAACAGACAGTGTTACTGCAGCAACTTTTTCAGCTTATCTACTCAAATATTTCAGATATGTCCCTATTTTCATGCCTTTGTCCCCCCACTTTGTCAGGCTTGGTCCAGATTTGTTGCACTAAGGGGTTCTGAGCATACCTTTCAACTGCCTGGATTGTTGAAGAATGTCCAGGATTTTGGCTCATATTTTTGGTCTGTTCCACAAATTATTTGTATTTTTCTGGTAAATCACTATAATGATCTGTGGATTTATGTCAGTACATAATGACATACATTTCAGTTTCAGATCTCATATTCTTCAACAAATGTATGCTGAAACAAACTCTGTTACTCTAGCAACTTTCTAAGTTTATGAGTGATATTTGTAATATGTCCCTATTTTTGGCCCATCGTCCACCCATTCTGACAGCCTTTGTCCAGATTTTTTGCACTAAGAGGCTGAGCGGTATGGTTCTGAGGTATGAATACACTACATGTTATGTACACACACATACATATATATATATATATATATATATATATATATATATATATATATATATATATATATATGTGTGTGTGTGTGTGTGTGTGTGTGTGTGTGTATGTATGTGTGTGACCACTAGATATGACAGCATGACACTTGAGAGACATGTATCAGGAAGAGTGCATGTTGTATGTACCTATCCTGCTGCCCTTTGTAGGCATGGGGTTGGACAGTGGAACAGTTGTACACAGTGTATTAGTATACTCTTCATACAGCTACTAGGAACATTTCTTTACCTGTAAAACCTGTGGAGAAAATATATGTTAACACTACCTGACTGTTTCTACATTTATTTCTGATTACTTGTGTCTAAATATGCACACATCTTACTACCACTCCCTGGATTTGAACAGTGTCTGGGTGTGCAAAATTGACAATTAAGCTATTTCTCATCACATTGAGCTACTGAGGAATTGCTGTTTTTTGTTTGACTTGTTTCTTCCTAATACTCTCTTGTTTAGACAGTCTGACCTTGTAATCCTTAGATGCATGCACGACAGATAGCATACTGTGCATTCATCCTTCGAAATAATACAATCTGGAAAACAAAGGTTAACACACGGCAATGCTGCATGGGACAAACTGTGATACATTACACATTACTATTCAGGGTTCCGAGCTTGGTGCAATATATATTTCATATTTCATTTATATCTTGTTTTACAGCTCCACAATCTGCAGTTTTTCTTAACAGCTGGTTCTCAGAACAACCTCAGTTAATGCATGCTGTCAAAGCCATATTTACTGTGGATAACCTGTATACATTCTATTTCTGCAACAACATACCAGAGTAAACACAGCAGTTTGTGGTATCGATCTTTGTTACAGTGACATGACACAGTGCTTTAGTACTACATATCCTATAAATCAATATAAGTCGGACACACTTTATTTATTTGGTTAACACAGTAACATTATACCTACTGGAAGTAAACAATGCACTCCTTCTTAATTATTTGCACTATATACTGCAAGACAGATTTGGACTCACCAGCCTGTTGGCGCAGCCTTAACAGTCTGATGGCATGGGCTTCAATGTTGCTAGCCCTCACTGTTGCAGCTGTAGGGGGGGGGAACAAACATTATGCATACCTGTGTATCACATACTCAGGCTAGACTTGGATACAAATTACTTGATACTGATATTTACACACTGCTGGAGCATTCTGTGCCCTTGCATCTTGGATCCACTGGGCCAAGAGTGACCCCTTCCTCTGCTTTAGGTCGGCATAATGATGCTGTACCTGCTCACCAGTTTGGGGGATTCCAGTAGCACTGGTGAGATCATGTGCAAGATGGTCCCAAGCCTCTGCTTTGTATTTTGAGTCCTGACATTGGCCCTGCAGCAGTCTCTCATCATGGTTTTCTACAAGGAGTCCAGCCATGACCCTGGACTCCTGAATGCCCAAGCGCTGTGCCCTAAAGCTCGCTCTTTCACCAACGGACAAAGCAGTCCCTGCACAGATCAACTACAACACATTCTAGCTGTAGTCCCACCTGTGTGGTTTAAATAAGGCCATATTAGGTTCGTTCATAGGTTCGTACTAGGCTATCTGCCCTAGGGCATTTATAAGCCTAGCCAGAGTGTGTGTGGCTTACACCACCCCTTAGGATGAGAATGCTATGCCCATTTAGGGTTTAGTTTACTGTGCCTCTGTCTAGTAGTGACACAGAGATGACCCCCGGGGTAAACCTACGATCTCCCATCCACTCGTCAAGATTTCTCTTGAATAGAGTTAGTGAGGGGCTCTGCCTAACATGGACTGGGATTCTGTTCCAGAGTGTAGGGAGCCTCTGGGTTATGAATCTGTCTATCCAGCATGTCCTATTTATTTCTGTGTTGAGGTTTTATATATATATATATATATATATATATATATATATATATATATATATATATATATATATATATTCCTGCCCTTTGCTGTCATTGGACCATTTTGAAAATGTTAAACTCAGATAAGTGATGCACAAATCCACTAAGATGAGTTGAACAGTGCTTAAAGGGGTATATGCTGAGCACTGCTTAACAGTGCACAAATCTGCTTAGCTGAGCTAACTGCTGCTTAGCATTTACATTTAAGCAATGCTTGCACTGGGTAAGCATAGCTGAGCACTGCTTAGCATTGCTCAGTTTTCATTTTAAAAAATATCAGGATTGTAGTTTAATTCATCACTACTGACATATTATTAAGTGTATATGATTTACTTTACATGACATCCCCTATGTGCTTTCATTACTTTACCTTGGGGTGTGACTATACTGTATGGGACACTTGTGTATACATGGGTGATTTCACGTTATATGCACTCACACTTCCGTTTTGGACCAGCTACACTACCCTGGGTGACAAATATTGCTTACTACATAACTTAACATCCAAAAATTACTTTTAACAATGCTCTTCCATGTAAAAATAAAGTGCCTGTCTTGGTACTTGAATCATGAAGACCTGCATGCAAATCCAGGATTCTAACGACTGTACTATCTCATTGTTGACATGCTAGCTGTACATTTTATTTAGCTGCTATGAGATTTTTAAGCAATGCTGAGCATATGGCCCTAACATGCAAACCCACTCAGCTACACTTAAACTAAAAAATAAGGGATATTAATAAAACCACTTTTTAAATATTGCTCTTACAAACTTAGAAAGTTGATAGAATAATAAGTTTTGTTAGCATGACTTTTCCAATGAATGTGAAGTCTTAAGCTCAAATGTTTGTCATTATTTCATGACTCAAGTCCTCTGCTATTTGTCAAGTAGGGACAGAAATTTGGAGGAATACACCAAAAACATGAGGCAGCATAACTCTCAACTGTACAGATTTTTGCAGAATGTCCAGCTTATTGCCTCATATTTTTGGTCCATTTCTCATATGACTGTGGTTTTCTAGCAAATTATTAGCAAATCACTCAGGGTTTAAGTCAGAAAATAATTACAGACATTTGAGTTTCAGACTTCATACCCTTCAGAAAATCCATGGTAATGCAAAGCCTGTTAATCTATCAACTTTTCAAGTTTGTAAGAGCAATATTTAAAAAGTGTTCCTATTTTTGGGCCTTTGTCCCCCCATTATTTATGGTTTTGTACAGATTTCTTGCTCTAGGAGGTTTAGAGGTATGTAAGGCAGGCATCTGGGCATTCTGCAAAAACCTGTACAGTTGAGGGGTATGGCCGTACAGCTGTTTAACAATTCAGGGTGTGTGTGACAGTACCTGTCACATAGCCCCTACATTGCTTCCTATTGGAATAGCTGCTTTCAGTGTCTGCGGGCACTGAAAGCACTTGGAAAGTGCCGTACAGCACTTTGACAATGCAGAGGGTGTGTGATAGTACCTGTCATACACTGCCTGCATTGTTTCCTATCCAGACATCCTGCTCTCTGTGTCCATGGACACTGAAAGTGCTTAGAAAGTGCTGTATGGCACTTTGACAATGCAGGGGGTGTGTGACAGTACCTGTCACACACCCCCTGCATTTATTTCAGGATCTCCTGTTTATTTTAGTGTCTGCAGACACTAAAATCAAATATGATAGTAAAAAGTGTTCGTGGACACTGACATGCATTTAAAAAGTGCAGTACAGCACTTTCTGAGTGCAGGGGCCATGTTAGATGTGCTTGCACTACTTAAACATGCTCCCTGCACTAAGTAGTGTTCATGTCCACTTAGCCTTAGCAGTAACGCACCTTCATGAATATGCAAGGTGCGTGGCTGTTAAAGCTATGTGGCAATGGACACGGTTCACTCCATGCAGGAATAGCACTATTCCTGCACAGAGTTTATACAATCCTGGGGAGTAGTTTTCTTTTGCATTTCTGAGAAAGTGTTCAGAGCATGCACGTTAGGGTGTCAGTCTTTATATGGCCTTTTGTGGCTGATGTTTTTAGTGTTGATCTACTGAAGTTTAGATTAATTCAGTAGACCCATATAGTGATAGAGACAGAGACAGGGCTAGAGATATACATGCACATCTACATAAATGTACATATATATATATATATATATATATATATATATATATATATATATATATATATATATATATATATATGTGTGTGTGTGTGTGTATGTGTGTGTGTGTGTGTGTGTGTGTGTGTGTGTGTGTGTGTGTGTGTGTGTGTGTGTGTGTGTATGTTTGCAAATATATTTATAAAAAACAGTGGTTAATGCAGCAAAGTGTTTATAGGTACACACTGAAGAATCTCATATAATAAGGAAAACTGGTCTGTGTTTTATTTTTCAGCCCACAGGTTTATGGGATGAATAAACAGTTGGCTGCATCAGTCACTGTTTTTTGGTTAATTAAATGTTACTCAAGATGAAAATAAGCCTCGGTGGTGCAGCGGTAGCATTGTCGCCTCACAGCAAGAGGTTTTCTCATTTGATTCTTGGCTGGAGCGCCTTCTGTCTGAAATTTGCATGTCCTCCCTGCGGTCAAGTGGCATTCGAAAGACATGCGTGAATGTGCGTGCCTTTGTTGAAGGTTGGGCGTCGGGCTGGCACCTCAGCACAGTAAAAATCAACTACCAATCATTAGTGGATCGGAGTTCAACTGTGGCAACCCCTAACCCAGAAAAGCCGAAAGAAGAAGAAGAAGATGATATAAGGCAATTCATGCTCATTGAGAAAATCATTACAAGAGACCATATTTGTTTGCATCCCTCTGTTGTAGACATTCAGTGTTTCAGGTACATACAGAATGGTAACAAACATGGTGGACAATGAATGACCATGTAGATGTGAGACTGTGCACTAATTTGTGTGGAGTACAGATATATTTATGTATTTTATACCGTAGGTGTAGCTCACAGTTACAAATTAAAAACTTTACTTTCAGATAGGGTGAACTTTTTCATCTGTTTGGAAAAACCTGAAAACATTCAGTGTTGCAGTCTTACTAGCAAAGTTAGCTGTTAAAAGGACTGCCTAATAATGTGGACCATGTTCCACTGATCACATCATTATCATTGCTGATAGAAAGACTACCTTGTCAGCATCTTAAACAGCCTCTTAAAGTTCAGTAAATTAATTTTCACTTGAATGTGAGCACAGAAGAATTCTAGAACAGCACATTAATTATCTTCATTTAATTACTGATTTGTAGGAATCAATGCACCTGCTTTTTATTTAATCAATTTTATATTCATGCAGAATTAAAAAATGCATATTTCTGAAATAAATTGTTTTGTTCAGATATGTATATCAAGTGAAATGATTTGATCCTCTCAGGTTTAATTATCCTTGAACTTTTCTATTTAAGAACCAAATTAACTTCATCCTACAACCCTTGACTTGATTACTTTGGTCTACTTTTGTCTACCACGTGTCTGTTTTTCATATGCTTGCAGAGCAGATTTAACAATCTGTATTACTAATGATGATTGTGAGTGTCATGTGTCTCGTATGTCTGGGGTATTCAAATGAGACACTGAGGCATGAGATGGGTTCAAGTCGTTTATTGTACATAAACACATCAGGAACTGTAACTGGAACATATATTTCAAACCTCATATGCTTACTGACCGACTAATTACTTATAACATACTCACATGTGCATCTACATTCAAGCTTGCACTCACTCTGAATGACTATACAAAATGGCACTGATCTTGCACATGCTCAGTAACTTATATGCATGTGGTCTCTGACTACTGTGGCTGACTAGGTAAAATATACACACTGATCTACATTGTGGTTCTGATTTGCTTCTCATTTACTGCCTTGATAATAACTCTGTTGATACTCACCAGTTTTCTATTGGATCTCTGTATTTAGACAGTAACTCTAAAAGTTTGTGGTTGAATGCAAACCCAGCTGTAGTGCACAGTGTCAAGTGAGATCATAGTATTTATAGGTTTGTAGGTTCATAGGAGGTTACTAGGCTAATGGCTCTAGAGTCCTTACAGGCCTAGCCATACTTATCCCAACTTGATCCAGTTATCAGTGGTTAGTTGAGTGAAGTTCACAGAGGTAAGGATCTATGGTAGTTAATATTAACTTCCTCTGTCCAGAAGAGACATGGGCTCCACCCCAGGACTGAATTTGCTGTCATGCATCCATTGATCTAGGTTGTATTTGAAGAGGGTCATGGAGGAGTTCTGTTTCATGTGAACTTGAAGCTTGTTCCAGAGAAGTGGCAATCTCTGGGAAATGTATATATCTCTCCAGCATGACCTGTTGATGTCAGAAGCTAGGTTAGGATCCTTGGAGTGACTGACCCTCCTGCAGTTTGATTTCTGAATGTTTAGCATTTTCATCAGGGATGGGTCAGAGACTGCCCTGTAAGCCATGCACAGGTCATCCTTTAGCAACCTGTAGGAGACAGAATCCAGTGGCAGGGCTTTCAGTCTTTCTGCATAAGACTTGTTTTGTGTACCCTGTAATTTCTTGGTGAGAAATGTCTATAGCCTCTTCAATTGTTGCAGGTGTCTGGTGAGGTACATACAAAACAGGGCATTGTACTTGAATATTGGTCTGATGAGGGCTGAGTACAATGGAATTATAACATCCTTAGATCTAGATATGATGCCTTTACTTATAGGATGTGCTTAACTAATAGAAGGATTCCCTCACTACTGTGGATACGTGATGGTCAAAGTTCAGATTGCTATCAACTTGAGTACACACATCACATAGCAAATTGTCTACACTTGGAAGGGTGCTGTCTATAATATAATTAGCAGGGATATCAGCTTTCCCAAGGGAATAATGCATTTTTTGCATTTAGCTTTAATCTGTGACTTTGGCACCAATCATTTGTCTGCATTAACCCTGTATACAATATATTAACATAGTTAGGGGATTCAATGATTGCTCCCAATTTACAATCATCGGTGAACTTGGTCAGCCACATGCCATCTAAGTTTGCCTGGATGTCTGAGAAATAAATTCTGAACAGCAAGGGACCCAGTGCAGAACCCTGTAGTATGCCACTGGTGGCTGGTATTTTTGCTATAAGTGAAGTCACCCACTTTGACAGTATGTGTCCTGTCAGTTTGCCAGTTAGCTACCCATCTGGTAATGTATGGGTTAATTTCCAGATTGGAGAGTTTCTTTATAATACCTGAGTGGCAGATTGTGCTTAATGCCTTAGCTAGGTCAAGACATGATATGCACAATTTTTCCCTTATCCAGGGCCTTGGTGACTTTCTCGAAGAAGTCAACCATATTTAACAGGCCTGATCTACATTTAACAAATCTGAACTGGGTTGGGTCCTGAGCTTGGATATTTCCTATGTGCTTGTTAATAAGGTCCATAATATCTATTTCCATGGCATTGCAGATGAGGCTAGTCAAGCTTATGGGCCTATAATTCTGTAAGAAGCCAGGCAATGTAAGGCTGACTTCTTTTCTTTTTAACAACTGTCTCCAACTCATTGTGTTGGAATCCCAGAGACTACTGAATGATCTGAGAGATATAATTTGTTCAACATATCTATTACCTGTCCTGGAGTTTCGTCTCAGTATGTCATTCATGATATACCTTTGATGGGAGATGCCATGGGGTATTTTTGTAATTTGCCAAGACCACTGCAACTCAGTTTGTTCAACACAAAGAAGCAGTGCCTACTCTATATTCTCCTTCAGAGTTTCAGATCTCCTCACTGTATTGCAGAGAGTGAGCCCAGATACCAAGAACAGGGATCCCCTTCTTGCTGGATGTACCTGCAATCTCCTACTTTCAGTCATTGCCTAAAGCTCAAGATCGATGAGGATAGGGACATAGACTGACTGGTAAGTTGAAAGTTTTGTCCTGCAATTCTCCTCTCACAGGGTACACTACAATGTCTGCAGTACTATCTCACAGAGTCCACTATAATGTCTGCAATACTACTCCCACTGCACCAGATTGCTGGTATACCCCATGATCCCACCTATCTTCATTCATGAGCAGGATCTCATGATGCTAAAATGTCTCCATTGAAGGTATCAGTCCATCCATTGTCTGGAGTGCACAGTGTATTCTTTTCCAGGTGAGAACCACAACCTCTGATTTTGGAGGTGCTGGTTATCACCTCAGCTGATTTATACTCAATAGAAAACCACTCATGGGAATGCTGAAGGGCATGGTCACTTGAATCTAAAGAGGGAGACATTACCTGTAAAACAACAAAGATGCAACCCTTATTCACTGAAACTGGAGCATGTCTAAACCTTTCTTGTACCTTTATATTTCTCAATGAAAATAACTAAGCAGAAGTGTCTCTCATCTAGTCAGGATGTAATAGATGAGTCTTTGTGGGTTCTGTTCAAGCAGTTTTATTATGTACAAACACATCACGATTGAAGCTTATTAACTTTAACTTAGGTAACTTATATGCAAACCAGCTACATTCATTCTTACATGCTCACTCTCTGGCTGCACTTTCAAAATGGCACTGAGTATAGCATGTGCTTGCTATTTATATATGTACATTCAGTCCTTGATATGCTTCTTAAAGACACAGCACACACACTCTGTTCGAAATCCTCCCTCTTTGAGAAATAGATCATGCAATGCTGAGAATATCAGTTGGCATGTAAACAATACAAATAGTTCTTTGTCATGCAATTATACAGAACTAGGTACATATATACAGTTATGTCTAGGTCTCTGTGTATTTCACACTAGGTCTGGAAGTATGCCCAGATTGTGTGACATAAAACTGAGACTTAGATTTAGCAACTAAAACTGCCTCTGCTGAATGTCAGGAACATCCTCAGGAATGGAAGTAGAAGTTAAGACACGTTCTGTAATGGGAACATTGTTCGGATTGCTTTAAGATCTTGAGTCTGTATCGCAGGAACAATACTGTGATAATGATTCTTGTTCAGAAAGAAGATGTCTGTGATTTCTCTTGTACTCCACACTGTCAGATTGTACAAAGTAGGATCTTGGCTTGGTACATATACCTATTACTTGACTGATCTGGTCAAAACCTTTCGCCGTTTGCATCCTCACTGTCTCTCCTTCTTTCAACGGATGAAGAAATATACCCAATTTATCATAACTGGACTTCTGGAAAGAATGTTTCCTGAATAATTGGGCTCTGATGGTTCTGTTGTTTTTAGCTTTAGGCCTCAATACACTGGAACTAAAAGGCAGTGTTGTTCTTGTTTGCCTGGATAAAAGTTTCTGAGCAAGCGAGCTAAGTATATCATCACGGGGTATGTTTCTGATATTATGTAAATTCAAAAAGACATCGGTATTATCACGCTTTGACCTTTCAACTAATTCCTTTGCAATCTGCACTGCATGTTCAGCTAGTCCATCTGACTGCAGATATTCTGGACTACTAGTAACATGTACATATTGAAACAACTGACTAGTAAATTGAGTACCATTGCAAATTGAGTACCATTGTCAGAAATAACTTTGAGTGGACTACCATGGACTGAGAAATGACATTTCAACTTAGTAATAACAGTAGTGGATGGTAGATTAGGTAGTAAATCAATCTCAAACCCGTTGGAATAAGAGTCTACCAATACTAAGTAATGCTGATTGTTCCATTGGAATATGTCAGTGGCTACTGTTGGCCAAGGTAGTTCAGGAACTTGACTTAGCTGAAGTGGTTCTCTTTGCAAATGCAGTTTAGTACTATTGCATACTGAACAAGAAGAAAGTACTGAATCAATGTCTTTCTCTAGTGAAAGCCAAAATACTACTTCTCTCACCCTTGTTTTGGTATATTTGGAACTGGAGTGACCACGATGCAAAATCAGGATATATTCATGTTGTAAGGAAGCAGGAACAACAATTTTAGGACCTTTGAAAATAATGGCATCTGCCATCAACATCTCATCTCTGTAAGGAAAATAGGTTTGCACTTCAGGTGATACACTACATTTCTTTGATAGCTGTCCAACATTAATGTAGTGGTTGTGCTTTTGCAAAATTTGATCAATCTTTGTATGATCTCTCAGCTCATCAAGTCTCGTGGTAGAGAAATTATGCACTGCCATTATGTCAAAGTCAAAATTCTCTGTGTCAAGCGCTTCTGTTGTATTTCTGGGTGATCTGGATAAGGTATCAGCCAGATAAAGAAGTTTGCCTTTTGCATAGACCATTTTGAAGTTATACTTTTGTAATTTGAGTATCATTCTATGTAATCTTGCTAGAGCGGAATGCATAGCCTTCTTTCTTTACAACAGTAACTAGAGGTTGGTGATCAGTTTCAATCTGAATAGCTCAACCATAGATATAATCATGAAACTTTGAACATGCAAATACTATTGCCAAAAGTTCTTTCTCAATTTGAGCATATTGCATCTCAGTTTGGGTACATGTTCTAGATGCATAGGCTACTGGTATGCCTTCCTGAAGAATAACAACTGTGCCAAGACCGAATTTTGAAGCATCACAGGAAAGAGTGGCTGATTTATTGACATAATATCTTAATGTAGGTGGGGTGGCAATTTTCTGCTTACGGTCTTCAAATGCCTTCTGGTGCTGTTCCAACCAAAACCATGTTCTTCCTTAATCCAAAGAAGACAAAACTAGTACTCTTTCATCCCAAAAATACCTCCCCTGTCACTGATCATTTCAACATATTTGCATCTGACAACACTGTCATAGAAATAGTGCAGGAAACCAATCTCCCAGGTGTTATCATTAACAATAAACTTTCATTTGACTCCCATATACAGCAAAATATAAAGAAAACTCTTCAAAAACTGAGACACTTATATAGAAACAAACATTTCTTTACTGCAGCAATCAAAACTACCCTTGCAAAAAACATTTTTACCTCCCTCTCTTCTTTATGGTGTCCCTATCTAAACTAACTTACAAAATTCTACCCTAAGAAATTTGGAACAGTGCTACAACGAAGTTGCAAAGTTTGCCACAAACACTAAATATCACACATACCACTGTAACCTACTCCTAGAATTAAACTGGCTTGAACTCCCCAACCAACTTGCCTTTATTCAGCTATCCACCTTGCACAACTTTATTTTCAAGCCTACTGCCTGCCCTGCACTAACTAGTCTAGTCACACTTTACACACCAAATCGATCCCTATGATCAGAAGACAAAAATCTCTTAGCTATCTGAAAATCCACAAGAAAACCTGGTCACTCTCTGTATTCATACTCTGTCTCTATACTTTGGAATTTACTGCCTCAAGCTACCAGGTCTATGCTGCCCTAACCCATTTCAAAGCCTCTTTAAAAAATAATCTCAAAAATACATTGCTCTGCTCCTGCATAAAGCCTGCCTATTGCTCAGATGTTCCTCTTCTGTCACAGTTCAATCCCTTACAGAATACAAGATTCTAAGGCTCTTCTAACTCCTTTTCTGTTTCTATACCATATCCTTAAGCTACTGCTCAGGCTTTATTGCTTCTATTCGTTTTAACTATCTCTTACTATCTATCTGCATCACTGACTTTCTGGCTGCTATTTTCCTAACTGAAACTAACATTCTATTTTGCATGTACTATAACAGTCAATGTCACACATTGCACTACCTATATACTATTTTTTGGACACTATCTACATCATGTATGGTAAGAGTGACTATTATTGTCTGTAATGTTTTAACTGTATAGAATTGTCTACATATGTAGTAATATATTGCAACATCTTGTAGCAGTTTGTTCTTTCAATGTATTTTTTGTTTGGTATTTCTAATGTAATTTTAGTGTATTGGATTATACTCTACTTGTATTGTACTGTATGTGGAGCTTTTCTCCCTGAGCCTCTGCTGAAAATGGCTTCTGTAGACCCAGTTAGACCACCCCGGTAAACAAATGTCAAATAAATAAATAAAAGTAATATTTTTGTGCATCAGCTCTCTTAAAGGTGCTGTCAACAAGTCTGGTATGAAGTTGCCTAAATAAATGACCATACCAAGGAAATGCTGTAGAGCTTCAATGTTATCTGGTGCTGACATCTCAAGAATAGCCACTTACTTGGATGGTTCTGGTCTTAAGTCAGTGCTGGCACATAAATGACCTACATATGTAACTTCTAGAAGTCTTAATTTACACTTCATAGGATTGAGCTTTAAGTTCACTTCACATGCTCTGTCTAGAACTCTCTTAAAGTTTCTGTCATGCTCTGCTTCACCACTGCCTCCAACCAATAAATCATCTACTATTATCACACAAGGATAACTTGAAAAAATTTGCTCCATTGCACGATGGAAGACTTCACTTGCAGAATTTATTCCAAATGGCATCCTCAGGAATCCATATCTTGTGAAGGGTACAGAAAGTGGTTAGTAATAAGGATTTGTGATCAAGCATCACTTGCCAAAATGAAATTTTTGCATCCAAGACAGAAAATACAGTGGCATTCGGCATTAGAGCTGCAACCTCTTTGACTGTATGCATTGGATGATGTGGTCTCTTCAATGCTTTATTCAAATCTATTGTGCCACTACATATTCTGATTTCATCTGAGCCTTTTTTTGAGCTGCTACCAAAGATGGCACTCATTCAGTTGGTTCTATAACTGGACAAATTGCACTTTGCTGCACCATTTTATCCAACTGATCTTTGACTTTATCCTGCATAACTATCAGAACTTTTCTTGCTGGTCTAATTACTGGACTGACCTCTGGGTCTAACTTCATAGAATATACAACTGGACGTTTGCCCAACTTGTCATCAAAAACATCAGCATACTCTGAGAAAAATGGCTTCAGAAAAATTGGAACTAGGATATGGGCTTATATGATGAACCTCTTTGGTAAAAGAAAGCAGATTCATTCTCAAACTGTCTCTGAGACCCAATAATGACTGCACAGGTCTTTGAACTACATAGAATAATAAGCTGTAACAGTTCCTAGCCAAATAACATGAAAGCACTACTGAGCCTTCAGTGTGAATTTATTCACCTCCATAAGCAACAAGTTTCACACTACTATCCACATTGAGTTGTTCATTGGTTCTCACATTAGCAAATATGTCTGCTGATATAACATTATACTTTGAACCAGTGTCTACTTTGAGCTCACTGGGTTTACCATTGATTTGAGCAGTACAAAACACTTCTTTCTTCGCCAACAAATTCACCACATCAACCTTTTTACCAATTACTGATACCCTATCTACATAGAAAGTGGAGTTGCAGTCTACTTGATCAATTTGCTTTTTTGTGTAACCCTTCCTTATAACTATGTGGGGTTTACTTGATTTGCACAATTTTTGAAAATGGTTCCATTTTTTACACTTGTGAAATTGCTGACCAAATGCTAAGCATCTCTCTCTTTTAAATTCATGATTGGCACCACAATTGTGACAGCTGACAATAAAACTGGATTTGAGTTTTGCTGACTCATGCTTGTACTGCATTGAGCATGCTCCTTTCTTAAAACTTGCTGGAAAACTACATGGTTTCCCTAGTGAATCAGCAGGGGCTATTTCTGCCATGTGCTTAGGCCTGCTTCTGTTTGCCACACATTGCATGCTATCTACATTTGCTCTTGCACCTGATGAAACCATGTTCTTGTAACTTGCAAGCATTCTTGTGTGCCTTTCTGTAACTTCATGGATCTCAATGGCTTTACTCAACATTAATGTACTGTCTCGAAGCAAAATCTTTCTCACAGCAGCACTATTAATACCACACACAAGCCTGTCTTTTATTAATTCATCTTTTAAGTCACCAAATTGACACATTTTAGCTTTGTTTCTCAGATCAGTAATATACGCTGCAAAAAGTTTCCCCTGGTTTCTGTTCTCCTGTGTAAAACCAATGCTTCTCTAATGTAATATCTCCTGAATTTGTGCATCAAACAATTGTGGTCTTCCTTTGATTCGGCCTGTAAAATAATATGATGATTTTCATCTTCTCCCTCATATACTGCTGGTGCATACACAATGAGCGCTCTCTTTCAATGGCCTCTGACCTAGCTAGGTTTAACAAAATGAATGCCCTGGTGTGTGCATCCTTGTCGGAAAAAGCTGCTTGTATAAAAATATCATATTCTTGCTCAAATATTTTCCAATTCTCTGCAATATTCTGATCAAATACAAGTGGTGAGGGCTTTCGAAATCCACCTGCCATATTAACACATGCCAGTGAAGGGTTTTGCAAATATGCATGAACACACACACATACACATAAGCAAGAAATTTATGCCAGTATTTGTAACTTTGCCCAATAGTACAACAAGCCTCTGAATAACTGAACTTTGTGAAATAAGTCTCTCGGGCACTGTAATACTCTTGAAATTGCTGTACTGCAAGAAATCACCTCTTATCAGTGTAAGAAACATTTCAAATAACTGCACTGTGTGAATTAATTGGGCAGATGAAGCTCAGAGTAAGAAACATTTCGAAAGTAACTGCAGTTTGCAAATAAACAGTATACAGTACACTGCAACTTCCCTCAAAAAGGTGGTACCTTGCTAGATAATTCTTTACAGTGCAAGAAACACTCTGCAATGGTGCCACTTTGTGAACAGACGCAACCAGCACAAGAAACGTTTTCAAAATGGCTGTATTTTGACTGTACTTCATGAAATAGTTGCACTTTGCACACAAATAAACTCTTCAAAATACATGCATAGTAATAAGCACACACTGTAAACACGTTACACACTTTGAGATACTTCAAATAACTATAGTTATGCCCTTGATACAATACAAAGCCATAGCTATGTCAAAACACAGCAGTTTGCCAAAATCATGCAGTTTCCTTGCTTTATTTATGCTTAATGTACCCTTTTTGCCCTTATTATATCTGTTTTGCTTGTTTAATTTCTTTCTTGCCCAGTGTACTTTTCTTGTGCTAGTTTTACTCTAAACATGCCTAGTTTGCTTTAAACATACTTGTTTTGCTTTAAACACGTGTTTTGCTTTAAACATACTTGTTTTGCTTTTCTGATAATTGTTTTATCAAATATCTTAATCTTAAACATTTTGTTTAGTTAATAAACATTTTGTGCCTCTCACTTGTCTAATCATGTGGTTTGTGCCCTTGTAATGGTCCGTTTTATCTTTTTTAAAAAATACACTGTTTGTGCAAGTTTTCATTACTTTTGGTTCTTTTCTGGCCCTTTTTCATGCCCATTTCTCTTAGTTTACCTTTACTGTTATCTTTGCACCTTGTAGCTCTGAATATCAGTCTCTGGAATCCTGGTTCTGACACCATGTCGCTCATCTAGTCAGGATCTAATGTACAAGTCTTTGGGTTTCTGTTAAAGCAGCTTTATTATGTACAAACCCATCATGATTGAAGGTTATTACAGCAGAAACACTCTCTTCCACAGGAAGGGAGACAAGATACATGATTTCAAAATTGTATGCCTACACTAAATGTGTGCAACTTAATGATAAGAATGCAGACACAATTCTTACTTTCAGATACAGGGAACATATAGTACAGAGCAATGGCCATGAGACCTTGCACTGTTGTAACACATCCCCAACATATTTCAAGGTACACTTTGATATACCTTCTCCATTTTCAGAAAACACCTATAGACAGTATCACAAACTACCATGTCCCTCTTCCAACATACCTGTAAGGAAAGAAAACTGATCCACTCTTCCATGGCAAGGATAAAATCCACATTGTTCCCCTTAATCAAAGACATGCAAATTAGATGGAATTTATTTTCAAGGACCCTGGCATATGACTTTTGTTTATGACTAATGATATGGTAACTCAATAACTGTAATACACACCCTTGTACATATCCTTCCCTCCCTTTCTGAAAATGTAGATAACTACTTCAGTTTGCCAGTCTAGATATACTTTTCAAGTCTCTCTTGCAGTCCTGCAATAAAAGTGCAATGATGGCATTCCTACAATATCCAGTCCTTCATTATTTCAGTCTGGATGTTTTCCACTTCTGTCACCTTGGCATAGTTGAAATCATTAATCACTGCAGTGACATCATGCCTCCTGCTTCTCCTCCCCCTTCTCCTACTCTACTTGTAACACTCCTTAGCTTCACCACTTTCTTCTAATCTTCTTTTATTTCCCTAACTATACTGACCTTGCCAGCCTGCCTAGACTCTGTCTATACTATTCATTTAAAGCCTTATCTACCTCGGGACATACCTGAGCTCTTTCCCACATTGTTTTTTTGTGAAAACTCCTTAGAACAAGCTGAACCCCGCTCCATTTGCCCTGCGGGCTCACTTTGCTCCCCTACCCTACCCCCAAATTCCACCCACCCCCAGTGCCCCTAAACTTATACTTCTTGGCCACACCCTCCTCTCCAACCAACAAATCACAAACTCCCACTTTTGGATACAATTAGCACCACACCTTATTACTGTACCTAAGCAAGTACAGCTCTAACTACTTAATACTTTTCCTCCTAGCCTTACCACTCAGACCTTGTCTATTACAGCTTTTACCTCTCCTAGCTATCTTTAATACCCTGCAACCAACTGTTCTCACCATGTCTACCACAACTATGTCAATACTTGTGAAACTATTTCTTACTGCCACACTACCATCTTTTATGACCACAGCCTATCACTTAACTTCCTTTGAGCACCTACATTGCTCTCAGTTTCACTACTCAACTAAACAAACATCCTTGTATACACTCATCCCTCCAAATAATATAAATATATCTACACCTAGCTACCTACTTGCAAAGTTCCACAGACTATCCCACATTAAATACTATAATCCCTCAACCAAGAAATATCAATTTCTAATAAGTAATCTACATTATACACTGTACATTCTAAAAAAATCAATCCTTACAAAATGGTGATATCCAGCCTAACCCAGGCCCTGCAAATGTCCTACCTACTGATCCTTATACCTCCAATCCCTCTGTCCCACTCAGCCCCATTAAACTCTCCAACTCTCTCCTGATCGCACATCTCAATATCCAAAGCATCAACAATAAAGTTCCTCATCTCCATTCTCTCTTAGACTTTTATGTTTAACAGAAACTTGGTTAAAACCACAGACCCAAGATAATGAGATTATCTCACCAGGATATAATATATTCAGAAATTACCGAACAAAAAGAAAGGGAGGGGGAGTAGCAATTCTTTTCAAAGTAGGGCTACAAGTTACTACCTCACCTTATACTCCACCTCAGGACAATAATGCAGAAATCATTATTTCCAAGTTTCAGCTTAATTCTTATAAATCCATAAATATCTTATGCATTTATCTACCTCCTGGAAATAGTATTAGCACCTTAGAGAATATTCTTAGCTGGGTCACAGCAACCTTCCCACAAGAAACTTTAATCCTAGGTGATGTCAATATAGATTGGAAGTGCATCAATACTGAACATCCTACTTCTCATATTAACCTTCATGGCTTCTCTCAGACCATCACCTCCCCAACTAGATTTAACAAACCAAACCAAAAAGAAAGCACCTTAGATTGGATTCTGATTGATAATCACCACCAAACATACAAAGTAGGCACCTTCCCTGATGATGTAAGTGGCCATTACTTAACCTATATAATTAGGCAAAAAATAGATATCTCCCACCCAGCATCATATAGGACTTTACGTTCCAACAAGCATTTTAACCAAGAACTATTTCTGAGCGAACTTAGTGCCTGTAACTGGACTTGTCTAAAAGCCCTCCCATTAGAAAAGGCTGTCTAATACTTTAACTGTAATTTCTTAACTATCCTAGACCAACATGCACCTATATGTAATATAAGAATTAGGTCAAAACCAGCCCCATGGCTCACCAAAGATACCAGGCAAAAAATCCTACTTAGAAATAAAGCCTGGACTAGGTGGCAAACTACCGAAAGCTCATCTGCTCAACAGACATTTAGACAAATAAGACATGCTACTAAAAAAGTAAAAACTCACAGCGATGCAACAACGTAATGAAAACAAAGGTACAGGACGGCACAATGAGTCCTCAGCTGGAACAGGTCACAATTTATTAAAAAGAACAATGCTGATAATCCACAACAAAATGTAATGAAAGAACAATAATCCAAAACGTAGTCGACAGTTAAGCACTTTCATCTGGCTATGCAGACTCCCTCAGGCTGAGGACTCGTTGTGCCGTCCTGTACCTTTGTTTTCATTATGCTACTAAAAAAGCCATACTCTTAGACAAAAAAAAAAAAATACTACAAAATACAGCAAACAGACCAAAATAACCCTCAAAGATTCTGGGCAAATATCAATAGACTCCTATATTCAGGACACTCCAGTACACAGACACCAGTAGGAACTAACTATGAGACTCCCATCCAAACTGCTAATGACTTTAACTCCTTCTTCACAGATGCCATCCAAACTCTAGCCAGTCAGCTATCTCCTGACACCTCTAGCATTCCCACCCCCATAACAAGCACTCTTCCTACCTTCCTATTACAACCTATATCTACTAACTTTATTTTCAAACTCCTAGCAAAACTGAAGCCTTGTACCCCTTCCGCTGTCCAAATCTCAGCTGAATACCTGCAAAAAGCAGCCAAAGCAGTTGCTTATCCTGTATCCAGCCTGATAAACAGAACCATTAAAGAAGGATATATCCCTACCAGTTGGAAAGTCTCACACATTATCCCCCTACACAAAGGTGGCAACTCCAATGAATATTCTAACTATAGACCCATAGCCCTTCTACCCCCCTTAGCAAAAATAATGGAAAAAATGCATTCACCATCAGCTAATAGGCCATCTAACTCAACACAACTTACCAGCTAAGGGCCAACATGGCTTTAGGCCATTCCATAGTACCACCACTGCCCTCCTATCCTTTACAAACACCATTAATAGAAACCACAATAACAATTTGCTCTCTTCAGCACTATTTATTGATCTTTCAAAGGCTTTTGATATGGTAAACCACACATTGCTTATCAATATTCTCAAATCGCTTTCCCTGGATACTCAATCTATAAAGTGGTTTACTTCCAACCTGAGCAATAGGCAACAAGCAGTGCGCTGGGAAAATAAACTATCATCCCACCTGCCAGTCACACTGGGAGTTCCCCAAGTCTCCATTCTAGGTCCTCTCTACTTGGCTATTCCCAATGCAACTTGTATACAATATGCAGATGACTCTACATTAATCTGCACAGCTAAATCTGCTTCTGAACTGCAATGCCAAACCCAGAAGGTATTTAGCATAGTTGAGACATGGTTCTTAAAGCACTGCCTCATATTGAATCCCAAAAAAACAAAGCTCCTGCTCTTTACTCCTACTTGTAGGTCCACACCAATAGATATCTCAGTCATTTCTAACAATGGTACCCTCATATACCCAGACTCTACTACTAAACTCCTTGGTATTACAATAGACAACAACCTTAACTTTTACTCCCACATTAACAACACTATAAAATCAGTTAACAGAAAAATTGGCTGACTGTACAAAGTCAAACCCTTCCTTACTCCAATAGCAATAAGTACCATTGCCCACTCCCATCTAATCTCTACTCTACTCTATGCCTCACCAATATACACTAACCTATCCAAAAATAATCTTCTCAAATTTGCTACCTTTTATCAAAATATTGCCAGATTTGCACCGGTAAACCCTTCAGAACCCATCACTGTCAGAATCTCAAGCAACTCAGATGGCTTGAACTTCAAAACCAGCTTCAACTCAACCAACTTACAATTGCACATAAGGTCCTTTACCAGCCAAACAATACTCCAATACTCTCATACTCTCAGACCTCATAACCCCCTACAAAAATCTTAATGCCTTGCATTCTTCAAATAAACTCCTAGTTAACATCAACAAGTCTCACAACATGGCTGGGGACTCTCTATTCTCAAACAAAACTGGGAAAAACTGGAACCTTCTACCTATTGAGCTTACTTCCCTTCCTTCCTTACCACTCTTCAAACAAAAACTTAAAACCTTCCTCAAAACACACTGGCTGTGCCCTTGTACCAACCCTGACTAACCTATCATTAATGCTACTAATATCTTTTCTAGCTGTTTCTCTCTCCACTAATTTAATCTTCTGTAATGCAATAGTAAGCATTGAGTGGTTGGGAGGGTGGCCTAATGGTTAAGGTGTTTGCCTTGCAAACACCAGGTACAGGGTTTGAGTCTCACAAGGAATAATTGGCTAGGCTTACAATGGCTTGCAAAGGCAATTAGCCTAATACTAATCTATGAGCCTATTCTTGTCCCAAGTAAGAACCTGGATACTATTTTTTAGCCACTAGCATATTTATATTATCTTGCTCTAAACTTTGTATATAGTTTTATGTTATTTACTGTTAAATGTATAAAATATTGTCTATATCTACTTGTTTTTTTTTTTGTAACAATTACTTATTGTCTGTTTGTATCTGTCTTGGAGCTTTTCTCCCCAAGCCTCTACTGAAAATGGACATCTACTGAAAATGGACATATATCCAGCTAGACTAGCCCAGTCAACAAATGTAAAATAAAATAAATAAATAAATAAAATAAGAAGTGGATCCATTTATTCCTGCTTCCAGCACATCCTTCTCAAAAGATGACTAACCCTCTTCATTCAAAAACTCCTCAAAGTATTCTTGTCACCTCTCAGCAGTGCCACCAGTCAAGTTCATTGTTCCTACAACCTTGCTCAGAACAGTCTGAGCAGCATACCACCACCCAGTCATGAGGCATTAAATATATTTACAGATCCTAGTTTGGGCTGTCTAAATTTCATTCTCCATGACTTTGCAAAATGCATTAACTTTGTCAGCTGGTGCAACTGCTGTTTTAATAGTTTGTTTATATCTGTTGGTTAAATCTAGAGGCACACATAATTCATTTCATAGCTAAATGCCCTTACAAGCCATCTTTAGTCTAGCCAATCATCCCTGGTGAGACTCAAACCCTACACTTTGTGTTTATAAGGCAAACACCTTAACCATTAGGCCACCCATACAGTATTAGTGCATGGAAGGCTTCTTTATTAATATGACAGCATTCCCTCAGCTCTGCTGTTTACCACAGTGATAAACACTGATTGCATTTTAACCACAGCTCACTCAGTATTACTACCTCAGCTATTAAGATCATGAATAGTGTCCAGTTTAGACTCCTTGCCCTGATCTCTCAAAGGATATGGCAGATGTTCTCAAGGTGGAACCTAAACTAACAGTACACAGAAGCAGCAGGAAGACATTTCCTGAACATCCTCATTGCATGTTTGGGTTTCACAGGATTGTCCAGCCAGTCTAACACAACATATTACCAAAGCGTGATCAGCTGACCTTGTTTTTACCTAGGTGTCCAAAACATAAATCTCAGATGTATTGAAATAACTTCTAAGTCAGCCATTATCTTTTCCCTCGGGTTATTTTGACACCAAGTACACGTATGAGCATTCTTGTGTTTAAGCATGGTATTTGTTATGGGCAATCCATGACAGACAGCAAACAGTTTATCACTTGATGTCACAACAGGCAAACCATTCCACCTGGGGTGCATACAACAATTCCTCCTGGGGTGCATACAGGCACCTGTGTTATTCACCATGTTTGTGCTGGCATATATTTTTTTATAACTAAAAATGCTAAATACTCCTAAAAGCTTTTATATACATTTGAGAAACAACAAGAGGAATTTTCTTTTCAGCAGCTCACAGCTTTATTGAGGTCCCCCTCTTATTTATTCATACAAATTCCAATTAATAAGCACCAATCCTTGGGATTGTGAGCATTCCTAGACCTGCTGAGGGCCTGTTTTGTGGATTAAATCCAGAGAAGGAAACAGAGTAATTCTACTTGAAAAAGTTTGGCTCCAGAAGGAAGGTTTTGTTCAGATATAACACTCACTACTTTTCAAGTTCCTGCAAAATCTCCCACTCCTTTTCCAGCAGGCAGGATATGTTTTACAATCCAAGATTCAACTTCCATTGCCAGTTTCTACTCTGTTTTAATCCACTTTAATTCTGCCTGCTACTTCACTGCAGCAAATCTGTCAGTTATTCTTCAACTTGTGTGTGGTAAGCTCACACAGTGGCTGTAACCAGCTTTTTCTGACTGTGCCAGGCTATGTAAATCAGCTGGCCACCAGCTATACACCAACAAACACCACACCTGCGACTGACTACAGATATGAGTCCTGGAATCAGTATTTTTATTCTGGGTGATGTTCTACTGTTCTGTATACTATCATAAGGGGCGTTACGAGACTATTTGTCTGGGTCTCCTCTCAAACCCATTTACCAAAGGTGTCGCTGCCTGAGTCATAAGGTTTAGACAGCATAACTACAAGAATGACAGGTGCACACAGGCCCCTCCATTGCAATAATGCCAGGATCCTATGAGGGAATCATAAATTTCTGTAGGTTACTGCATATAAGTCGAAATTGGGGTGTGCAATTCCACTGACAGAAGACTTCCTTTTCATATGGAAAATATATGAGTTTTACTTATGAAATAATAACACCTAAATAGAGACTACACTGAAAAAAAAACAACATAGAAAGCCATACATCACTTATAAGAGAATCAAAGTTTAATTACACATATCAGGTTGTCATTGCCAAATGCCCATAAATCTATGTAAATAAAATATATGTAAGTCTCTGCATGATAGATCTTTGAAGTGCATCAATGTAATGAAAATAATTGAATAAATGGGTACAAAATGTAACTAATGCTACATTTTGCATTTAGAGATGTAAACATAGCTCACTGCTGAATTTGATCCACCACATTGCCACATAGGCACTGTTCATGCAAGAAGTTTTAGTGATGGCACAATTTAGCATGTTAATGTAATGAACAGCATTACTAATCATAGTATGACCAGGAGCCTCTACTCTTGCTCACAGCACAGGCTCATAGCCACACTGCGGTAAGCTGTTTCATAGTCATATCTAAGAACATAATGCAAACAAGCAAATGTGCATGATAAACTAAATTATCTAAAGTGTGTGTGTGTATACAGGTCAGTACAGAGGGTGTAATTAATATAATCAGATAAACAAAACAAGAAATGATGATCAAGGAAAAGCTTTGCAACAAACTAGTTGCAAGGTAATGTGCATAGCTAATTAGTCATGGAAAGATTTAATATTAAAAATGTGTATGCTTAGGATCATGTGGGAATTTATGAGAGTAAAAATTACATGCAGGCACACCTGTCAATCTCATAATGTAAGAATACTAGACAAACATACACAGAATATGGGGACAAACTCACAAAATTAGAGACAAATTATAAATGGTGCTCTTATACAATGTGAAAGTAGACAGAATAACAATTGTGGCATGCATTTCCTGTAGGGTGTGAATTCTGAAAATAAAACATCTGTCATTAGTGGCTGAAATCCTCAAGGATATGCTGGATAACCACAAATGTCAGGAGAAAGAGCATATAACTGATACAAGATATGGACAAGCTATGAAATTCAGATCAGGTGAGAATTCCATATATATATATATATATATATATATATATATATATATATATATACATATATATATATATATATATATATATATATATATATATATATATATATATATATATATATATGGAAGATGTTTGTTCTGCGATGGATCAGTGCAGCACCACAGTCCTTAAACTGGTGCACCCATGTTGTAATGTTAAGGGAAGACACAACAGATGCATAGCGCAAGGGGTCATATACATTCCTCTGAAATGTTTCACATGTGCATGTGGATTGCAATAAAGCAGAGCAAATAGACTTTAGGGGGAGTGAACCAAGAATTCCCACACTGCAATGTACCATACAAATGCTTTAATAAGGATAGCCAGTGAAGCAGTCATGAAAAAAATCTCCCACAGCACAACACACATCTGTGCTGAAATACACAGCTAACTTTAATAACCATTAATAACACATATTCCTCAAATGGACATCACAATAGTGGCATAGGAATACAGCTCAACATATTATGTTAAAATAATGTCAACATAATCTGCATACTAAACACAAACATGGCAAGATAGGTGTCACCCTGTGAAACGTAAAATACGAGCATTAAAAAGACAAAACTAAGGATTACATTGATCCCCTACTGAAGGCATTAGCATGTCCCAGACCACTGTACTAGCAGGGCATGTTATAGAAGCCCTGGAAGCAAAAATGAATGGAATAACACATCTCTATGGTATGGGACAGGTATTATCAGATAAACAAAAAGCATATACCTGTGTCAGAACTCCTGATATTGTTCAAGGATAAATTCACCTAAAAAGTGTATTAGCAAGGCATTCTAACAGAGTATTCAGGAAAGAGGTGGCTGCCACATATATTTCAGGGGAATAGACTACCTGATGTCAGACAAACAAAATGCACATACTTGGAATTCAACTCCTGCCATAGCTCAAGGGTAGTTTCATCTGAAGAGATTATTAGCAAGGCAAACTAACAGAGAACTCGGTGGGGGGGGGGTTGCAAATACATGTCATGGGAGCAACTCAGGTGATGTCTGGGAAACAACAGACAAATTCTCAGCAGTTTTTGCCAGAGAATGAGAAATGAGAATTACTATTTCCCAAGAATAAATAAAAATATTGCTTTGTGTTAACTGACATGCAAGAAAAGATATGAAAAACATAAATTGTAAAAACTTTGCATGTTTGCAAGGGAATACAGCTCTTGGGACATCAAAACCCTCCACCTATCAAATCCAAATAAAATTTCTCATATCACATCTAATTTGAAAGCCATTCTTGTGTGTCATCAACTGCTGTTAACATACTGTTACAATGCACACCTCACTGGATTCAAACACCACTTATATAACTCATATTCTTTAGACCTAAATATTTAGCTAAAATATAATTCTGGGTTTGTGTCCATTATAATATATTACAGTATTTATAGAAAAAACTATGATTGCACTGACTATTATCATTGTAGAAGAATACTTCTTACTGAAATATTGCTATTTGTATTAAGTTTTAATAGCTTTTATTGTCCACAAAATATTTACATTTGTCTATCTTGCACATTTTAAGATAATTTTTCATAAAATATTCTGGAATATGGATAGGTGTAGGCTGCTGGAGGTGTTAAATTCCATACCACATAGGTATTAATGATTTGTGGAATTTACAGAGAAAATACTTTTCTGATTTCACTATTGTCTGTGTCTAACATGCTAAGTATCATGCACCGATGTCCAAAATTATTTTATTAGTTTTGCAATAGGGCAAGAACTATCATTCCATAAGAGGCAATGATGATGGACCACAATGCACAACACAAAACTCTCACAGACTAAGAAGATGATATGGATAAAATATATTGCAGACAATTCTCAACTTTTGCAGTTTTGACATTTAAAATGAGTACATATTCAAACAATTTGTGAAAAAGAACACCTTCACAGTATATGAGCACTGCACCAATGGTACTGGTATGGAATATTGACACAATTAGATGTTGTGCCACATAAACACTAGTTAAAAGCAGACCCAGTTACACTTTAAATTTATTGCACGTCTTCAATGGGAAATTATGTTGCATTACACCATGTTGCCAGGCTTTTTTCTTCTTACATTTTGGTAATCATTAAAAGTATGACACTTGGTAAGATAGGATGGATATGATGGTAAAATGGAAGGTGAGGGCAAATCAATGTGTGCATGCCAGACTTATTCCTATTTTTCTAAAGTATTAACATTTTTATCTTTGTACATTGAATGTCTTAAAGCAGGGGGTCAAATACATGCTACTGTTTTCCTTTGTGGATATGTGTATATCAGGTGACTCCATTGCATATTGTTGGGGATATCATTTACATTATTAGGAATCTTCATTCCCATATTTGCCAATAATCTTCACCCATGTCTGTCATTTTTGCACAGTCACCTCAGTTAAATTTTAGAGGACAGGCTTGATAGGTGGCTCAAAGCTCAGATGTATTTCCCCAGTGTTTTTAAAGTAAAGGTATTTGTGGCAGTTAACTGTGTGACATGCACTTTCAAAGCATATGTTTGCTGAGTGTGGACCCTTAACATATCATTGACTACCCAGTACTCCTAATGAGGCACACTTGGGAGTCATTAGCTTGCCAAATTCGTAATCCCCATTCTTGTGCTGCACAGGCATGTGCACTTTATCATGCAGAAACCAGCACACTGTTTACCTCCCTTCCTCATCACAAAAATTGCATGACTGAGAAAGTGTAATGAGTTGAGAACTATTTAGCTTTTTCAACATACGCACGGGAGGTTATCTATACCTTATAAGGATAAATGTGGAATACGGATGTTCAGCTATGCTACAGGATATTTCTTTCTTCCCCTTGAGCTACTGAACCAAACTTGTTTTCAGAATTGCTCCAGAACTATGGGAGATTCATTCAGAAATATTGCAAGTTATGTCTCCTTCCATACTATACATTGTTGGTATTTATTTGCTTTATGCTGTCTAGCTGCATCGTTTCACTATAATTTATCAAAATCATCAGTAATGTATTTCATGGGCTCAGGGCAACACACATGTCTGCAACTTTTTTTATTCTACCAGGCAAATATCTTAGCGATATTTGTTTCTAAATCTATTGAAATGTGCCACTGCAATGGTTGGCAAGTGAACATGGTATAAAACTTTTGTCAATGTGAGTTTAGGTTGTGTTCTGTTTCATATTGTTGCCATGCCTGTGAGGTTTTGTGCCTGTTGAATGCACATTCCTGCATATGTTATTACTTTTTCTTTGGCTGTTGGTGGGAGATGCATCGGGACTTTACACTACTGGTTGTATTTTTATAGGTTACAGCTATATTAATTATTTTGAGAGGAACATACATTTGAAGTTTAAACTGTTTGTTGCATTGTTTTACATTGAAGTTACGTTAGTACTAGCTCTTTCATTTTCGGTACATGGAAACCACATATGGTCCTCCTAAATAATGAAGTATTGCTTTAAGGAAATGATGGAGTATTCTTGAGAAAGAAACCTGTGAAACCCTACTGTGTCCCCTGTAGTTTGCTAGGAGGTCCCTGTAGCTCAAATACCTTAAGCTACACATACCTTATTATTCACTGAGATGGGTTCTTCAGACCTCCTATAGGGCTGCAGAAGGTAGCTTCACATGTCTACTATTTTCTGTACGGTATTTCAGTACACACTGTAATGGTCATTATTTCAATTTCATAAAGCCCATGAAAGATTAAGCATGGCCTAAAAACCCTACATTTTCAGGTTCTATGTCTGGCATGAGGGGACACAGACAGGGCCCTATAGGCAACTATAATATGATATTTTAATGAGTTTTGCTATTAATAAGTTAGATGTGGAAGACTTCCAGGTCATTATCCTGCCTAATGAGCCTGGAAATTAAATGATTTTTTAAGAGACACTGCGCCTTTAGTGCCTTCATCTAATGTGATGGGCCTGAACATGTTGCATTAAAACCCTACACTGATGGAATACTCTTATTGGTATTGACCCAGGTCTCTGTGACAATGCATATATCAATGCTTTCAAGGATAAGAAATGCTTGTAGGAAGTAGAAGTAGGGCTTTTAGTTAAGGATCCTAGGGTAGAGTAGCAATGTGATGGTGCATATATCTATATTTTCCAGGGAACGGAGTGCTTGTAGGGAATTATTTTGGTAGGACTCCTAGAGTTGAGATGCAATATCTTTATATTATCTGGATTCTGTCTTGTTATGCTGAAAGCTTTAAAAGACAGACATTGCTTAGAAATTCACAATGGGGAGTGGACAAGTATTTTGCCAGTAAGCACACTCCTTGGGTAGATAGGTACAGACCATTCCTTGTAAGCAGTTAGGACTGTCTGCCATCTTCACCACTGCAGATATATCTATCTATCTATATATATATATATATATATATATATATATATATATATATATATATATATATATATATATATTGATTGCATCTCCTTTGAATGACACCAGAAGCTAAGCTAGCTATTTAAATCAATTTTTGTTTGTATTACAGCATAACGAAGGATTGCAATATGGGCACCTTTATCTTCACCTAAATAGTGGCAGCTGGTGGCTATGGATGGCAGAGTGTCAAATGACATTGTTTGTGGAACTTGAACAGTTTTGAAAAATGTAATTATGTGAGCATTGAGAGTTTGAGGTCTGGCAGTTGGTGTGGTGTACTGAAACTGTGAACTAGTGATGAGATGTTTCCCATGGTCACCATTTGTTTCACACAGCCTTTTCTACCTCCTGTGTAATTCTGAGTGGGTTGCTTGGCTAGACATTACTCTGGCCCCTGGATTCACGAATCCTCTGTGTAAGACTTAATAAGTCTTACTCGGAGGCTGCAGTTGAATGGTATGACATCAGCATGCCATGAATATGCATGAGGGCACACTGACCCAACCGTAAGTCCTATACGGACCATGTAAGAAAGCAGGGGGCATGTCCAAATGTCCACGCCCCTGCAAGTGTTTAAAAATAAAGTAAATAAACAAGAGTGAGTCTGCTCAAATGTCCCTGCACCCAACACCTCACTGCCTGATAATGTAAACCCCCATCACACATCTAAAACGTATAACCATAATTTAATTTTTTGAAAAACCCAACATAGCTGCCTGTATCTGTGCGTGTGTGCGCGTGTGTGCCCATTGCTTAGCTACAGTCAGCAATTCCCACATGGAAGAGCATAAGAAAGAATGTTTATGCAAATCACATGAAATAGCAATAAAGTAATGGTAGAGCATTCGCACAAAGAAGAGGCATTCACCGGTCGAGTCTCACCACTCCCTTACGTATTTATTTTTTAAATCAGTATATGGAATAATACCCAACATGTATGTGTAAACATAACTAAAAAGCAGTGAAATGGCCAATGTATCAGTGAATAAAATAAAATATTTTAAAGGATGCCAATATAAAATTGCCCGCAGTTAAGCAGCGCTTCACCCAGCGCAGTGTAATTGCCCCTAGCTAACTCGCGCTTTACCCAGCGCAATGTAGTTGCCCATAGCTAAATCGCACTTTACCCAGTGCAATGTAGTTGCCCATAGCTAAATCTTACTTTACTCAGTGCAAAATAGTTGCCCAAAGCTAAATAGTGCTTTACCCAGCGCAATCGGTTTGCACGTAGGTGCGAGCTGCGCCAACCCGCTCCCCGTCGGGCAACGTGGAGCAACGTAGAGCAAAGTTGCTTACACACAGCCACACCCCCTAACTTGTCTGGACAGTAGCAAAATAAAATACAACAGTAAGGTTTGAACCCAGGACACTGTGCACCATAATCAAAGTACTGAACCACTAAGCCACAACAGATTCAGAAAAACATCCACTGTTAACATATATATAGTAATAAATGTTAGATTAACCATTGCTAAGCAGGTCTGCAGTCAGCCGAGAATAGTCAGAAATGGCCAATCACAGAAAAGTGCGGGAAAAGCGGCATATTTAAGCTGCATAGATGGGAATACTCGCCATAATGGATTGTAGCTCCCATCTGCAGTTAGAATGTCTGGTGCTGGAGAGGGAACACACTTTAGAGCGCAACGCTGGGGCATCAAGGAGTCAAGATACATGGTTTGGCTCCTAGTCCATCGGCATGAGACTCGACTCCTGCAGGGCCAGTTCCAAGGAATGGAGTATAAGGCAGAGGCTTGGAACTGGTTGGCTCATGAACTCACCAGTGCCACAGGCATCCCTCGGACTGGTGAGCAGGTCCATCACCACCATGCAGACCTGAAGAGATGGAAGCAGGACCTTCTGAACCAGTGGATCCAGGAGGCCCGTCATATGCATGTTGCCCCACTACTAAGTAGGTAGCCATGGAATGCAGCATGTAAGACAAGCTAATGTACTCTAAATAATGCATAGGTATGTCTAAATATGCCTTCATTTACTCACAGCTGCAGGTGTTTGTGCTATGAATCAGCAAGCCTATGCAGATAGGCTGCTAAGGCTGTGCCACCAGGCAGGTTAGTAAATATTCTGCATGTTTTGTTAAATAATATATGTGAGAGAGCATGAAAAAAGTGTTGTATCCCAATAATACAGCCAGCAAATGCCCTGAATAAATTCCCTGCATGTACTGTTGTATAACAAACATCACTGAACCAGAAATAGAGTGCACTAACCCAGTAATCAAGGTAAAATAATTGTGGAATACTATCTCTGCATGTACAGTCATATAATATAAGTGATCAAGCCTGAAAAAGGGTGTTGTAACCTATCAATAAATGTATAATATGTCCTGAATAGGTCTCCTGTATGCACTGTAATATGAAATAAAGGAGAGAGCCTGTAGCAAAGAGTATGCAATGTAATTAATAAAGGTATAATACTTGGAGTGTGTCTGTGTCACTTACTTTGAAATGTTGTTGTACCCCTGCATTCAATAAACAGTACTGTTGCATCATTTGCTGTCAACCCACATTTGTGCATTCCCAAATGAAGTGGATGAATGAAGTGCCAGTAGCTGGGAAGCATATAACATTAATTCCCTGAATAAATCCTCTGCATGTACTGTTATACAACAAATGTCAGAGAGCCATGAATAGAGTGTAGTAACCCATTAATAAAGGTAAAATAAGTCTGGAATACAATCTCTGCATGTACTGTCAGATAAAATAAGTGAGCGAGCCTGAAAAAGAGTGTTGCAACCTATCAATAAAGGTATAATATGTCCTGAATATGTCTCCTGTATGCACTGTAATATCAAATTAAGGGGAGAGCCTGTAGAAAAGAGTGTTTAATGTGAATAATAAAGGTCTAATACTTGGAGTGTGTCGGTGTCAGTTACCTAGAAATAATACATGTAGGGGATATACACCTGCAGTCAATAGTAATGTAGCGTAGAGTTAAATTGCTAATAATATGTTAATGAATGTTTCTTTTTCCCCCCTACTTCATGTGCATAAACAATGTAATTCCACACTTCAATGGGTATGTGTAATCTCATAACATTTGTTGGGACATCTGTCCCATTATTCAATAAAAATCTGTTTTTACTTTGATGCATGTGCCCTGTTCAAACACCACATTCTTGGTGGCCTGTTGCCACCAATCATCCCTCCATGCTGTTTCAATGTCCACTGTTGTTCAATATATGCATGTGTTATGCATGCTGTTCAACTGTTGTAACCCTGGTGCGTTGGGTTAATGGGAATATTACTGCATGCTGTTACAACTCATTTTGAATGCTGCTGTCAATGTTGTAATTAAACACACCTAATCACAGAACGTATGGGAAGGCCGGTCCCAGCAGACCCATCTGTCCCTCCTTAGCTGGTGATTGCACCTGGCACCAGCATGTCTGGTGCCCAGCCCGGGCTACCCTCCTCCATTGGTCCTGTACCACCTTTGGGTGGAAGTGCTGCAGGGGATGGGGCTTGCCCCCCCTGCAAGCGTGGGCAGAGAAGGGCCACCTGTCACCCTCCGAAGGGTCCAGGTTGTGGTACGTAGGGAGATCCAGCGTTTAGTCGCTGGTCCCCTACGCCAGCTCGAGGCAAGAGTGGCGTGACTCACGGGTGAGCCTGCCCCTCCTATGCAGCCCCCAGCACAGCAAACCTCGGGTCTGTGAAGGTTCAGTGGTGACTGCCCATGGGTGGGGATCTCAGTCCCACTGTTACCATCTGTGGGCTCATGGGCTTGCGAATTCCAAACATCCGTCCCTGTCAATTGTGTTCACCCACCTCATGTGTCATACTCTGCCCCTGTATGCATCTTGTTTGTCTTGTCTGTTTACCTCCACAACCTACCTCCCCAAAAATACCTATTTCCCCTACCTAACTTTCCACTCTCACCTGAAAAAAAAAGAAAAAAAGGGCAATCTGTACCCACAAAAAATTACGCCCCATACATAGCTGCCCATATCGCACAAATGTCCACTGGACATGTAAACTGATAATTACAATTGGCAGTACAACATACTTTGTTGTCACCACACCACTCCCAGGGGTGGAAGTATCCAAAATTAAGTCAAAATGCATTGCATATGCACAGCTGTTGCTGTTAAAGAAATGGGCAGCTATGGACCTTCCCTACACCAGTCCTGCACATCCCAAGCTTGTTTTCCTACTATCTTTCCCTCTTTGTGCTCCCTTTTTCACCACTTTCCTATCTCCCCATTTTCTTTTCTTTCAAAGAAATTAGCGCGGGGGTTAGCGGGAGTAAGCACTTTTAAGCAGTAGTAAGCGGGTTTAAGTGAGTGTGTGCATGTGTGCGCTAAGCTTAGCATCGCTAAGCATCGCACAAACCCACGCAAACCCACTTACACCTGCTTAAAAGTGCCTTATTCACTCTATGTCAGGGCCCTTGTTCTGCTCAGCAGCAAAATAAAAGACCTCTGTCAGTCTTGAACCCCAGACCTTGGACACACTAGATTGCATGAATTACCACTAAGCCACAGCAGATAAACAAATAGCTTGGTTCTGAAATAAATATATCATGCATTACAATGAGGGGAATGTAAATGGAAATTAGGAATGGTATAGCACAAACCCTTTTCTGTGTATCTTCACCAGCAGTGTTTGTGGAATTGCATGACATGACTGTGAAAGGCGAACCAGCCATCCTAGCAGGGAATAATGTTACAGTAGCACCTTACAAACACCACACAGTATCAGACCAGGATAAACACTGGCCACAGGAATACAGTGCAATAACCACATTTGTATGGCAGTTAATTGTGTAAGTGAGAAAAATGTACATACTCCCATGTATCCTGTGTTAGCATTTGGAGGGGTGCGTACATGTCTATACTGAGATATCTGTACTGGAAGCAGCAACATGCAGGTATGAGTACAACATGCACATAACTGGCTACAACCCTAGCATCAGATAAGAGACATATACCAACCTTCAGACTGACACAACGGTGTCCAGAGCAAACAAGAATGGGCCCCACCTTTGAAATCTGAAAGGGCTACACCTTTCTAGCCTAGCATTTTATAGCAGTGGGCTGCAATCACAGTGAGTAATACAATCACCAAACAGCAGGCTGCATGCAATCACTGAATGGTGGGCAGCAATTGGTGCAGAGGCTGTCACATGCACAAGTGCAGATACCAAGAAAAGCAGGCTGTACCTGCAGTCCACACATGCAATTATATCATTGCAGGTGTCATGAGACAGAGAGTGAGAGAGAGACAGAAACAGAGACCGAAGCTGGAATAGAGGGCAAATACCCAAAACAAACCAGACAAAAAAAAGAAGAAAATACAAAACCGTAACACACGGAGCAGGTAAATACAAATGTAAGGTATGTAACTCAAATGTATGTGCTTGCATGTTTAGATGTTCCCGAAGAGTACTCCACACACTGCAAATCATCCATGTGTGGCAGCAGTATGTATCTATCTGTATCTGCACATGTGCATAGGGAAAGGGACATACTGCAACTGTTAGGGAAGGGTGGACAGCTATCTGTCAGTGAATGTTGATATGTGCATATATCCATGTAGGTTGTGGTTTGTGACCTAGAAGACAGCATGCAGTGCGGTGGAGTGTCCTTAGGTCAATTGGTGCCCTAGGCAAAAGGGCCCCACGGCGCACCCCACCACACTCCCTGGTGCCCTCATCCTTGTTTCCACATAAATAGTGGAAAAGCACCCCTGCTAGAGTGGCGCCCTAGGTGGCTGCACAGTCGGCCTATGCCTAAGGCCAGCTATGGTAGTGTTGATATATGTCATGTGGTGGTTAAATGCTGTGGGACAGATTTGTCAGAGCTAATGTGTTACAGACAGTGAGGCCTGCTAATGCTACAAGGACTGAGGACACCCACATGCATTCTGCACAACACTGTGCAATGAAATCACATACCTGTACATCCCACAACTGTCGCATAAGTGAGATCCCCACCATGAAAGGTGGACTGTACATGTGCCTGTATGTACATCCATGTGTACAGCAATGGATGTTGTACATGTATGTGTATAGATAGGCATATATATAATATATAGATATATATAAATCTATATATATAGATATACAGATATATATATATATATATATATATATATATATATATATATATATATATATATATATACACATATGGAGTGAGAGAGAGAGATACAGTGACACGGGGTCATATGTACCGCAACAGGTGTGTGGTGAACAAGGCTTCGACTGTAGACATGTGTTGATACTGCAGTGCCATTTCACCTTCCCAAAACAGTGCATCCATTAACTAACACATAGGTAGAGATCTACCTAACAGTGAAGGTGTGATAAGGGAACATGGGACACAGGTGGACAGTAGCCTCCACTGTGATGAAGACAGTGCCACACTACACCTGTAATCTGCCTGTGTGATATGTGTCATAACAGGTGTGTCATCTATGGAAGTATAGGGTATGGTTCCCCTCTACTCATCACAATGCCCTGTGTGGTATGTACTTCACATGACAACTACACCGGGTGAACAGGCCACAGACAGACCTCTCAAAGGGTAATACTGTCCGCAAACAGATGCCCTATGCAGACTGACACACAAAACCGCAACTACACTGTATTGCATACTGGCCACACAGAGGTGACCTCTTCCGGACATACAGAGGTAAGTCACACCCATAGCTGGGTGACAACCACCATGGCAACATATCACAACCCCTCGGGGTTACACGCTCTAGGGCCCTAAACCTTGTCAGCTCACTAAACAGCACATGCTGGAGGGATAGGTTCCCATTTCAGACATATGCATACACTGGAATAGACCACATAGCAATAGCAAACAAGGCTCCTCCTTAGCAGTTGTTATAAATACCCCTGATGATTGTGTGGGAGATTGTTAATACATCCCAGGAAACACCTCTGTGGTTCAGGTTGGCAGGGGCAAGTGAAATCAAAGTACATGTGTGTCAAAGGCCAGGGTAGCATATGGCTAGGCTGCCATAGGCCCTAGGGCCAATAGCATATTACATACCTATGACACTATGCACTCACACATGTACTTAATGCAATAGCTGCTATGTGAGGTTGAATGAATGTAACGCTGAATGTGTGCAAGGTCTGTAAATGTGTGATAGCATAGTGTGATGTTGTATCTGACATGGTAGTGCCTAACCTAGCTGTGAGGACAGCAACTGATGTGTAATGTACTGTTAGGCAGATATAGTAGTACGGCATATGATGTGATGTAGTTCTCCGTTGATGAATGTGGTGTCTCACTGTAGGGTAAAGCAATACATGTATGCTTAGTGAGTGGTACTGCAGGTGAATCCATCACCAATATGAACTGTAGTACTACCTGAAGCTGTAGGGCTAAACAGCACAGTATGGTGTGGATTCACTTTGCTTGGAAACACTGTCATGTGTGTTTCCTGTAGTCTGCACAGAGGACAGACTGCAGGCATAAGGGTGTGTAAGTAGTAGTACACAGCACCATATGGTATACAGGTAATGACCATCTGTGCTGGCATACAGTGGTGCATTGTATGTTTGCCTGATGTGTGTGTGATTATGCCTGTACAATGGCTGCAATCATATGTGTGTTACAGGGTTGACGTGTGTATCCAGCAACATCTATAGTCTGTTAAAGCAGTATGCCACCTATAGTAACAACTGGACACATCTGTTAGGCAGGGCTATGGCATCAATGACTAGGGTGTTTGATTGGTACTACTGTACCTGTACATTACATCCATTGCAATGGATGACATCTCTGTTCATGCATTGGTGTGATATACACCCCTGTTTTGAGGTTGTGCAATGTGTCACAAACAGTGTGTTGGGTACTGTTGTATAGTGGTGTGATATATAGAGTCTGCCAGGCAGTGTTAGTTAGCTGTGGCCTGAGAGCCAATAAGTGTTATTGAACGTGTGTAACCACTGACAGGCAATAGGATGGTATATATGTCAGTAAAGTGATATCTGTGGGTAAAGGTGTAAAGTATGCCACAGGACACTCTCACACATATTGTTCATATCTTTTTCAGCCAGATGGCCCACCAATGTAATCCAGCTTACACTGCAGAAGAGGAAGAGGTGATAGTCAACAGCCTTTTGCAGCAGTACACCATGGTGTTCTCCAAAACCAGCCAGCACCAGCAGGAGTGGACTGCACTGTGGCAGGAGATTGTTAGTTGGGTAAATGACATAGGCATGCATAACCGGACCTATGAGCAGATACGCCATCACTGCAGTGATTTCATTAGACAAGTCCGGTGACGTGCGTTTGATATCCAAAGACAGCAGCTTGCCACAGGTGGTTGGGTGGCCATACATCCCCCCTCACCAGAGCGGAGGAGCTGCTCCTAAGCGTGGTGACTCCTGGACAACAGCTACGGCAACCTCTAACATGTTGTAATGGAGGCCAGAGCCACCCAGCACATCCACCTGGAGCAAGCAGGTAATACGCCCTATCTGTAGACTACAGTTAACTGTATTGTTAGATTATGTGTACATGAGATGTGTACTGTGTGTTTAGCAGGTCCACTGCCTACTGTTGTGCAATACGGATAGTTTGTATAATATCCCTACACCTGTGACTGTTGATTGTTGTTGTACTGCAGTTTAGCATACCCACTGTAGCAATGCCACAGTTGTGGCCACTGATGAAACCTCTCATATTCTCGTAGGTGCCTTTGGTGTGATGGCAGGGCAGCCAATCCATGCTGGTGAGTGTGTTATACCTGCAATGTTGGTAATGAATTATGCATGTCATAGGTGAGGTGTAAGCCATGTACACGTAACACACCTATGCATAATGCATGCCGTGCATGTTTGCTGTGAGATATTGTACAGCTCAGTAATGTCAGTAGCGTCCTCAATGACATGCAATACACAGAGCATGACACACAGTTGTGGCAACCCCGTACTGCACATTGGATAGGCATAGTTGCAACACCTGTACACAACATAAGACATTTATCACATGCAGTACACAAAGTCATGCTACATATAGCATAACCACACACCCGCTGTAAGGTCACACATCTGTATCCCACATGTCATCCACACACTCATGATGTACCTCAGGGGTAGAGGCCTATCATGGGGCTATGCAGCAGTCTTCAACACATAACACAGTCATGTTAGGCAATGCTCCCTACTGGGCACCTCATACACCCATGTACAAAGTGGCTGTGTAATAGTGAACGTATCCACGGCACTGCAGTTCAGGTACAGCATGCTAGGCGGTGGACTGTCACACAGTAGTAGCCGTGAGTGACCACAAGATGCATGATGATGATGATGGCACATGGTACTACACCCCATCCAGTTACAGTGACCACAGTACTACAGATAGCAGTCTTTGCTGTGTACATCATTGTTCTGTGTGTGCAAACATATGCACCTATACACACCATGCATAGCATGTTGTGTGTGTGTTTACATATGCTAGTATACACATTTTGCAAAACAGCCGCCATCTGTACAAAGAGTCACATATATGTCCTGGAATTCTACTGGGTGTATAGGTCACATGACACACATTGGGTATGTGTGGTGTTTAATGTTGCAGTCGTGTAGCATGCCATGTCATGGCTGGCAACAACATATCTGCAATATGTCCCACACACACCATAACCACTGTGCAATGTCCATGTCATGCATTGGGATTCCTTCATGTCTACATGCACCACTCATTCCATGTCTGTACATTGCATGCATTTGCTACACCTGTGCCCACTATTATGTGATATGGACACAGACACTGTCATCACACATGTCAATCTATGTGTCACACAGATGACACATGCAGCCATGGTATGTATACCATAGAGTGATGGTGCACATGACATTGCAGAGCAGATAATACTTGCACAGCAATGTAGTGTCCATGTACACATTGTGTTCCAGGGTGTAGCCAATCACTGCACAACTACACACATGCATCAAAGCCATGTATAATGTCATTAGAAAGGGCTGTCTACACTTGCTCTGCATGGTGTTGAGCAACACATGGTCTGCCTGCTGACACGTGTGTGGTGACTGTTTGCCTTGAGATACTGTCACCCACCATCAACCACTATTGTGTATGTGTTGGATCGCTGGTGTGTGTGTGTGTGTGTGTGTGTGTGTGTGTGTGTGTGTGTGTGTGTGTGTGTGTGTGTGTGTGTGGAGAGCAGTGTATTTCTGTGCATGTGTGCATGTGTTCGTGTGTGCATGTGTTCATATGTTCATGTGTGCATGTGTTAATGTGTTCATGTGTTCATGTGTGCATGTGTGCATGTGTGCATGTGTTTATGTGTGCATGTGTTCATGTGTGCATGTGTTCATGTGTTCATGTGTGCATGTGTGCATGTGTAGATTTGTGCTAACATCATGTACAAATTGTAAAGTGCGTTTCCTGTCTTCCTTCCACAGGTGCTGTGTTAGGCATGGCTGAATGTAGCAGGGAACCTGATGTCACTGCCACTGATAGTGGAGATGATTAGACATGTATTGTGGCACAGAAAGGTCTGACAGAGTCTGTCGCTGTTCCAGCAATCAACAGTACAGAGAGGTCAACCCCATCTATGCGCACACTCATACTGCCAATGGCTGTAGCTGAGGGACAGCATACAGTTGGCATTGACCAGGAGAGTGTGGTACCTATGGTACGTGCATCACCTCACAGCAGCCATAGCCAGATTACCGGAATGGTACCACATAGGCGGATGTCCAGGGGTTCTCGGGGGAGCACCAATGGTCGTATTGCCCCTGGCAGACGTGCCCCCGGAGGTATTACAACCTCCAGTATGCTCCGGGCTGTAATGCAGGCACAGGCACATATGGAATGGTACACCCAACAGAGACTACGGGCGTAGAGGGCCCATTACACTGCTATCAATGACAGCATCCGTGACTTTGCCGGTGCCATCTGGAATTACACTGAGGTCATTGATAGCCATTGGAGGGAGACATTAGATGTCCTCCAAAATGTGTTAGCCATGAGCCAGGACCATGCGGGAAGGATGAGAGGCCGACACGGACGCATGCCAGCAACAGCATCAGCTGGCATTCATCGCAGATGGACCATGGATCACAGCCGCTCCCGTAGTGGCAGTACCAGCCCCAGCAATGCTGGGGCTGGCCTGTCCATTGACCGTCCTACTAGACCATGTGCACATGGCGCTGGCCAGTCCCAGCAGGGACAAGGGTCCAGTCATCATACCTCTACCTCTGATGATAGCACCCAGTCAGGGTTGGTACCCGACACTGCCCGTAGCACCCCTGCTAGGCACAGGTACAGTGTCTATGGCTGGAGACAGTGATCTGTACGGCCTAGCAAGTACAGTCCGTGGCTGTCCCACAACCGCCCATATATGGCAGCCACATGGTGGAGATGTGTTCATGCAGACACACACACATTTACCATACAACTAGGGCTCACACATACACGCACACATTACATCAACATTGGCCCATGCAGTACTGTTGTCCCTCACACACACACACACACACACACACACACACACACACACACACACACACACACACACACAGACATGCTAATTGGATGTGTCAATGTCGGGCTCTGGCAAACCTACAACACACCCTGTGCATATGCTGATGCCACCTCCTGTCATCTGTCACATTGATGCAGGAATAGGTTAACATGGTTCTGATGCACAGGATGACATCATAGCAGTGTAGCAATAGTAGCAGGTTGCCAACAGGAAGGTGTACTGATATCCTTGTCGGTATATCTGAGCAGGCATTATGCATCACAGCTCTGATAGTCAGCATTGTTAACACCAGTGTTAGGTCTGAGTATGTATTGTCCACCCATGTGCCACTTGGATGAAGTGTACAGTGTTGCCAGCATGTGTTAGTGAGTGAACAGTATGTGTGTGATGTGTGCATTACAAATTAGCAGGTGTACATCTGTGAACATGGTGTGTGCGCACTGTCTGCATGTATGTGCATAGTGGACACGTGGGATGTGCAACATACCCTGTTCTGCGCATTGTTAACATCTCATGGTGTCTTTCGATGGCCAGTATGCATTCTACTACAGATATGTACTAACATGGGTACACATGTGTGTATAACATGGGTTGGCACTATGCTGTGGGTGATACCATTGATATCTTTCAATGATCTGCAGTCTGGCAGTATGCACCACCTCAACAGCATGACTATAACCAATCATTAGATGGTGTCCTGACAAATGACTCACAGTTGTAGGGAACTCAGTAACAGTTGGGTCCTTCCAGTACTATACTATAACAGTAACTAGTGGTATTGACCGCCACACGTTCCTGGGATCACACCTGTGTGGCATAAAGCCCTCTTCGGTATATGCAAACATACTAGGGATATGTCCATCCACATCTGGTAATGCATGCATTGGCCTACACTGCATTCCCTGGATGGGACGCATATCCTACACAAGGGTATCATACAGACAGATACCTGTTGTCCAAAACATGCTGTATAGCAGTACGCCGTCTATGGCATGGTCATCCACATTTACTATACATACTATCCCGACAGTACCACATAGGTGGTAGCCCAGAACATGCATGTTGGGTAGAAATGTGTACAGACAGACACGTGTTGTGTAATCTGTCCCTTGGTATCCACATATCCATAGGTATTGTGGGGTCCCTTGGTGTTTCACATAACACATTAGGGGCCTGCATGCATATCCACAGGGCTGGTGCACACCTATCATGACTGTCCTTTATTGCCAGTCATTGTTGTGTATGAACATGTCTGATATATACCCCAGCAATTACCCTCACTCACAGTACTCTACAGTACGTGTCATGGATGTGTGTGGCAGGGGTGTCCTTGGCTGTGGGTCACTAAATTGGCCGGTCTTGATGCAGACATACATATGTGGCCTATGATCTGTGAAGCAGCGGCACAATCTGTAAAAGGTTACAAATGGATTCATGTAGTATGCAGGCTTCACACCTATGTACTGATTGAGGTCACATGTACACAAATCTATTTGACATACAGATACCCGATGTGTGCAATGCACATACTGTTTGAAACATATGTCATACCATAGTAAAAGCAAAACACACACTGCATTGACCACCTGTGGTACACACACAGCGTTTGCAGGATTCAAACCCCTACATGACTATGTTATGACACTAGTGAGATATGCATTAACACGATCCGCTGTTTGCTTTAGTGGGATCATTCTTTTCCAAAGCTCTATTTGTAGGATGTTGACATCATCACACTTGGCAAAGAGGGATTCACCACTCCTAATGTATATCCACAGTCTCCAAAAAGGCCACTCCTCTGAAAGGCAGTCTCACACACATGTGTTCACAGGATTCAAGCCCCTACCTAACTATGTTATGCTACTGGAGAAATATGCATTAACACGGTACGCTATATGCATTACTGGGTGGTTTCTTTTCTCCTTGACTATTTGTAGGATGCTGACATCATCAAACTTTCCAAAGAGGGATGTACCTCTTTTAAAATGTGTTTCCACAGTCTCCAAAAAAGGCCACTCCTCTCAAAAGAAATCACACACACCTTTGGCATTTGCAGGAATCAAGCCCTTACCTAAATATGTTATGAAACTAGTGAGATATACATTAACATGACGCGCTATTTGCTTTAGTGGGTGTATTTCTTTCAAAAGTTCTATTTGTAGGATGCTGACATCATCACACTTGGCAAAGAGGGATTCGCCACTCCTAATGTGTTTCCACAGTCTCCAAAAAGGCCACTCCTCTCAAAGAAAATCACACATGTACACACACGCTGCTCCACACACACTCGGTGTTTGTAGGACTCAAACCCCTACCTGACTATGTTATGACACTAGCGAGATACGCATTAACACAATGCACTATTTGCTTTACTAGGTGCATTCATTTAAAAAGCTCTATTTGCAGGATGCTGACATCATCACACTTGGCTGCAGGATGCTGACATCATCACACTTGGCAAAGAGGGATTCACCACTCCTAATGTGTTTCCACAGTCTCCAAAAAGGCCACTCCTCTCAAAGGAAACCACACACATACTTGGCATTTGCAGGATTCAAACCCTACCTGACTATGCTATGACACTAGTGAGATATACATTAACATGACACGCTACATGCTTTATTGTGTGGTTTTTATTCACATGCTATGTTTGTAGGTTGCTGACATCAGACTGGACATGGTTATGTGTGTACATAGTGTTATGCAATCCCACATATGAACCTTGTGGGTCAGCAGGTGTGAACATCTTGAACAGGAATGCACAATTCATACCTGGTGTGATCTATCTGTGGACATATTACCATTCCTTCATATGACAATACATATTCATGCACGGATTGTAGGTTTTGTGGGAAAAGTTCTGTGTGTTGGGGGGCACAAACTTGTGGGGTGTTTCCCTGTTGTGTTTTCCGGGTGGTCCTTTAAATTAAAAGGTTTAACAGAATTTTCAGTCCCCGTTTGTTTGTTGTTTTTTTTCCTAGTTCCCCAAAAAATTTATGGGCACATTTATTTTTTGGGGAAAACCCCTTTGTTTCCCAAAATGTGGGAATTTTCCCCTTTGGATTTGGGGACCCAGTTTCACATTCTTTTTTTGTGATTTTCCTTGGGGAAAAAG
>NC_056731.1:1476231337-1476468029 GCF_019279795.1 Protopterus annectens | reverse complement strand
AGATGAAAAGTTCTTTATGTGTAATAAATTTTATGAATTTTGACATTGCTTCTGTGCATTTCGACCATCTTTTTTTCCAGCATTTGTTGTTTTCCATTTGGTTTATTCATTTAAGTGATTTATGCAGAAATATTTAACCATTAGTTGTGAAAATGAAACCGGTTCCATTGCGCCTCAGTACTTTGTACAGGACTGAATACAGACAAAATACCTGTGATGTAATAATCTCAATGGCTCAGCATGTTAATGCAGTAAGTTCTGAAGAACAGCAAAACCAGTGTATGGTGTAACTCCACATTATGGAGAGTTTATTTTTAGTGGTCCTACAAAATATTGTTATGCATAATTGAACCACACTTGCAATTTAAAATGTGAATGTTACAGCACAAGTGTGTGTAATGGATGATGAACAAGATAACTGTGATGTTTGTCACCTGCAGTACATATAGCAATGATTGCAAGAAAAGTACATTTGTACATGCATAATGTTGCTAATAGTTTTCATGCAATAGTATGACAGAGTACAGTGACAAACAGTGGGAAATAGGAAGAGCTCAACAACACAGGTTTAAAAATATGAATGAACATTGCTTCAGTGGAATTATAGTTGTCATTATGTCAATATGAATTATAAGAAAAATGCATCATGATGTCGATAACAACAAAGACTATACTGAAGTACCATTTCACATTTTATGGTCAGAACTCAAGAGGTAAGAAAACTGACAACTGTGTAATAACACTTTTTTTTTGAAATCCAACAAACTTTATTAACATGTAGCAAGAGTCAAAACAACCTTAATAACATTAACACAGCTTGCAAAAAAAGCAACTGTTACATGACAGTTAAATTTATAACATAAAACCAAACAATGTTTGTCAAGAAATCTATCTAATAATGATAAACATAATTGGCAGAAGAAGAAAGACAAAGGTAGCTTGAACATTACTTATAGGTACCCTATCTGTAATCCAAAGTGTGAGGCAATCAAAACAGCTAACAAAACGTGACAGGTTAAAGGAGTAGAAAGTTCTAACTACTGCTCTTCTTGACAGAGATGCATATAACAGATTGCCACCACAGTGAAATCAGGTGGGTCTGTAGAGATATTGTTAAGGCATTTATATCTGTTATCCTGTAACACAATTTCAGGCCAGCCTTTGCATAGATTCCAACAATGTTTGGCACCTAAGAGATTATAGGGAGAATTTAAGTCAGATGTTAAGCATGTTCTAATGATTACTGAGACTTCAGAAAGCCAAATCCAACAGGCAGGATCAAATATAGTCAGAGTGCTATCTATCTATCTGGTTAAGAAAGACAGTAAGGACTATGGGAACTTTGCTGCCAGGACGATATCTAACATGTTAGCCATCTGAATTCAAAGTTCATGTACAGGTTGCCAGAGTCAGAATTTGTGTGACAGATCTAAAGTGCTTCTCTAACAGTGAGGACAAGTTGGGGATGCTAATGTAAATTCTGTTGTGCAACTTTCCCTACCCAATTACCTAAATCTAATATAGATAATTCTTCTTAAACAAATAAGATCAACTAATAGTCTTAATGATAGACCTGTGAGTTTGTCAAATGTTCAGGTGGCAATGACTGTATTATAATATCAATGTTTCATGGTAATTTCATAGGTGCAGTGTTCAAATCTACAGGCTTGATGTCTGATTTGTAATAGGCAGGGTCAAGATCTAAAACATTTTGAAAAAGCACTGTTAGCGCTTTAGAGGAGGATTCAGTTTGGAGTAAAAGACCTAAAAGATCTTGCATTTTCAATGTGCAAGTGGGAGACTGGTTTGGGGAGTGCCTTTGCCTAAATAAGGGCATTCGAAGTAACTCCAGTCTATATCTTAATGGGGAGCACAGCACATCAAAGCAAACTAATAGGCACGTTCAATGATCTGTGGTCTGTAAATGCCACCATCTCTGCAAATAGTAGCAAAATGCAAAATCATTTTTACCATCCACTATTTGAGTTAAATCATTTAGCCAAGGAAGACCTTTCCTTCTCCCCTCAGCCTGTATAGGGATACCCCAAACTCATAAAAAAGGGTAACCCTAGGTAGGAACTAAATGTCAGGGTGAGTTTGGTAATCATTTTAGTGCCCTCCAGGTTTCAAAGATTTGATGCCAATGCTTAAATATATCAGGTAGGCCCTTGAGATTCCATAATATTGCCCAGAGACACAACTGTGTGATAGCATGGGTATATTGCTGTCTAAATGTAAGTGTCAGATGCACAAAGCTGAGTACACATGCTTCATTTTCTATACATTACTTGTCAAATGTTCAGGTGGCAATGACTGTATTATAATATCAATCTTTCATGGTAATTTCATAGGTGCAGTGTTCAAATCTACAGACAGTGATGTCTCTGTGAAAGTAGGGATCCTAACTGTCAACATTTTACTGATAAATGGACACAAAAGTTCAGAAATCACAATAATTTAAGATTTTTTTCTTCTTGGCTTCATACATTGCCTGATGTTCAGCATTGCCTATTAAGGCCCATCAGCGGTGACTCATTGAAATGCAGTTCACATTCCAAGGCAAAAGACTTAAACATCAGTTGTGCAATGAGACTGTCGATGGTGTGCCTTAGTCAGAAATGTGGCCAGTACTGAATGCAGGCATATTAGCTGTCTAAATACTTTCTTAGTGGCTCAACATGGTAATTAAGTAAATTCTGAAAAACAGCGTGAGCAATGCATTATTTGAATCTGCATCAGGTATAGGTTAATTTTAAGGGTCATAATATTTTTTTCTGTGTACATTAATCTGAACTACACTTGTAATTTAAATGGTGAATGTTACAACATAAGTGTTAATAATGAATACTTAATAGGTTAACTGTGATATTAGAATAATCAATGCAATGGAAACTTTTCCACAGTAATACATAACATGTCTCAAATTATTAATCCAAGAAAGGAACACCACAAAGTGCAACAGATAAAGGGTTGTCAGAATTATGTCCATCGCCATTCAGGTTAAAAATTATACATCACAATTTACCCTCTGTGAATATTGTTTCTCCTGTGGCATTAACGGTTAAAACACACCATAAAAATGTGCACATTCCTTTATGTCATAGATTCAATTCCCATTTGTTAACACTAAAATTTTTTAAAAAGTATCTGGTCATTAGTTTTTGTCTGTTCTGTATAGATTCTGCAGAGATAGAATGAAATAGTGGTGCTCATCTGGAAAAACTACATCTCAGAAAGGCACTAAGTACGTATGGCTCAGGTATGACTGATGCCAGTTTCATAAGAGCTCTGATTTGGCAATCTTTTTTTTAATCAAATATGTGGGCATTAGTCAATAACTGATTAACACAGTGACAAATGAGTAGGCATACTTTATTTATCCTAAACATACATGCTTGCATGAATAGCTATTGAAGCATTGCATTAGACAATGTTAAGGTCAACATAGCTATGTGTGGGTTTAAATCCAAGTGGCACGTTGTCTGTATTAACTAAAAGCATATTATTTTGCATTCATTAACTTAGAGTAACATTGGAATCATTTTGCATGGACATTTTATGACTTGTAATGCATAAAGCATATATGCAATGTTCACACAACTCAGTAGAATAATCTGTATAATACTAATGAGGTTAATGTGTAGTTTAGCACATGTTTGGCTTCACATTCATATGTAGATGTGGGAAATCTTTAGGTTGCAATATGCATGAACTACGATATGTTAAAATTACATATAATATTTCAACAAGATATTTTGGAATATCAACTCTAAATAACTCCTAAATAAAACCATCAAGAAGAAGTGACTGGAGTAGCTTCTAAACAACTAAGATTGGAAAGGATACAGTGAGGTTAATACAAGCCATGTGCTTTTGCAGCCTTGCATACTGAAAACTACACTCAAACCTGGAGATAACATCACTGCGAGATGTCGAAAGAAGATAAAAATATGGACACTACCACATCCAAAACCAAACCTTCTGACTTACAATTGCCTGAAAAATATATAAATTCTAAGAGACAGAAGATAACAAAACAACCAGATGCCTCTAAAACTGGAAACAAAAACAAGTCTGAACAACTAGCAAACCTGGAGAATATTAAGACAGCTCTACTTCCCATCCAAGAAGCAATAAAAGGTCCTTCTGTGCAACTACAATCATTTGGAGATACCTTTAGCCAAATAATGGACAGATTGGATAAATCTGAAGCCAAAATCATCAACAATGTGGAGAAAATAACTTTAATAACAAAAAAACTGACTTTCATGATAAAAAAATCCAAAATATCCAAGCAAAGATTACAGATCTGGAAGCAAGATCCAGAAGGAATAATATCATCATAAGAGGCATCCCAGAATCTGTAACTCACAATGAACTGATTTCTTCCATCACCCAAATATTCAGCATCCTGCTCAAAGAACCTGGAATAGCTAAACAAATAATAATAGAAAGAGCTCATAGAGCTCTGAGAGAAACCCAAGTACTATATAAACCCAGACCTGTATATGCAAAATTATTAAACTTTCAAGATGTTAACACAATTTTGCTGACTGCTAAAAAAAATGGAGGAACTGTTAACTGGAACAATAACACAATATCGTTGGCTCAAGAGCTTCCCCTTCAAATAAGACAAGCAAGACAGCTTCTTTCCCCTTACTGCAAATTCCTGATTGAAAGAAAAATAAAATTTCAAATGAAATACCCAAACATACTAATTTTCCACATGGAAGGAGTTAAATATATGACAGCCAATCAAAAAGAAGCCGGAGAAACCTTTCTTGCTGTTTTCAAAAAAATTCCCCCACTGGAACATTAAATACACTCACCGGAATGATGTCTGGGTATCAAATAGTTGATTACACACATTTTGGTGCTCCAAGTCTGGTTATTGACTTCTGGACACATACTGGGCCTTCTTAGGCCTATACCAATGGTATTTTAGTATTTTTTCTTCATCTCCCAAGCCATGAGGCTTTGTCGAGAACCAAAATGCCACTGCATACTTTATGCTATACATCTTTAAAACATGACACTTCCGGGATATCCAGCCTGCTTAAATGGTCCCCCTATGTCCGCTTATGCTGTTGGAACTCTTCTATACTCACAGCATGGACTCCGGAAAATTTCCTGCATACAGGTCAAAAAAAAAAAAAAGCAACACACCTGAACTTTTAATATTGGATTTATACAATTTCTTGCCAAATAGCAGATAGATAGATACATATATGTACCCGACATCACTGTATCCTACATCAGTTAAATTTAATTTTCATGTTAGAATTTTACCTGTATATTTTGTTTATTCTTGCTGTTTATTTATAGTGCCTAGCTTTGTAGGCTTATTAGTAAACGTCATTGTTAATCTGATTAATGGATGCAGAGTCAGTAAAACTTTTTCACGGCTAAAAGGGCTCATAGAAGAGTTTAGAGTATATAAAGTTGCCTACAAGACAGGGAAACTGAAAACAAATACAATTAATGTAACATGAGTCATGAAAATTATTCGTTTTTTAACAACCCAGTTAATCCATTTTAAGGCTGGAGGGGAAACAAAGCCAATCACAACATTAAATGCACACACTACAGTAAAACTGTTCTTGAGTGGGATGCAGTCCACATTTTAAGTAAGAGCTAGATCTGAATTTGAAAACCTTAAATCTGTTCTTTTTAATATAGCTCGACGCAATCTATAAGCCAATGTAGGAAGTAGCAGTTCCACACTCTTGAGTGCTGAGTCTGGTCATTTTAACAGAAACAGCAATGCCTCTGATAGCTAAGAAGCATTGTACTATAACATTTGCCTTGAAATAGAGACAAGATTAACATTATTTTTATCGACTATCTACTTTATGTAAATACCAAAAACAAAACGCTGAACCCCTGTGTCTTGAAACGCTCAACAAACAAGGCAAGGAAGCGAAATATAAAACTTTTATTCCAGTGTAATCCAGAGTTAAGCGCTTTCACTCGCTCAATGCGAGCTTCATCAGAACTGAAAAAAACATATACACAATTTCAGATTTAAATAACTTTTTTGGCGCCAAAAAATGGCATGATTTAAAGTGACAGTGCTAATAAAAATATTGCCAACATATATAATCACAATTATTGTAAGTAATATATAAAATTAATTCCATATAAAACCTATAAAAACAGTATATAAACAATATATTAAATTCAAAAAATTATATTCAAAAAATTAAAGCATAAATTTAATACTTATACAATCATTTATTCCTGGTTCATTAGAGGCATCTGTAAATAGTTGCCACCAGGTTTCTTTATATGATAATAAACTTTTAGGGTCGCCCCCTCTAGAATCTAAAACAATACTATCAATAATACCAAATTTAAACTTGTGGCCATCACCACATTTTTTGATGTGTCTGTAAAGCGCATTCTTATCGTCTTTGGTCCTAATGCTATATAAATGTGCATAAATTCGCTTATTGAATTTCCGTTCTGTTTTTCCAATATAGAATCCTGAACACGCTACACATTTAGCTAAATATATCACCCATCTGGTGTTACAATTCCCTTGTTTGAATCTAATAATGGTCTTATTGATATTATCCAAAATTATGTTTTCTTCCTCAAAAATTGTATAACATTGATTGCACCTACCACACTTAGTGGTGTGTCTCTTGCTTAATAATTTATGATCAACTTGTCTTTCCAATAACTTCTTAATATTCTGCCCCATCTTGTTAACAAATATCAGCTGAGTGCCCAAAATTTTAACAAGATTCTGATCCGCCTGAATAATATTCCAACTATTAATCATGATCTTTTTGATCTTACCTACATGTGGACCATACTCTAATATACATGCTCTTCCAAAATTTGGTGAGCTTTGGTTGTGTGCGTTCTGTGCAGGATCTATCCTATTGGCGTGATAGTAATAGTCACCTAACAAAAATGTGTATTTCTTACCCCATTCTTTAACAATATTTGTTGTTATATTTGTCATATTCCTGATGTCATATCCTCTTTCACTGAATAGGGTAGTAATGTATGATACCTCTTCCAACATCTCTGAATAAGTGGAGGTCATCTTGACAGCTCGAATTATCTGACCTCTAAAAATGTTATAAAATAACTTCCTGGGGTGATTGCTTGTAAATTCTAGATAACTATTAGAGAAGGTATTTTTTCTATATAACTTAGATTTAAAGCATCCTTCCCCTTTAGAAATATAAGTATCAAGATATGGAAGACCATCTTTATTGCAAGTGTACGTGAATTTAAGATACTCACTACTCGCATTTAAAAATTGTAACAATTAGAGTATCACCTTGTCACCATCCCATAGTATGTATATATCATCCAGGTATCTCGAATAATATTTAATATGCTTAAAGTTATATGTTGGTAATATTTTTATTAGCACTGTCAGTTTAAATCATGCTGTTTTAGATAGGGTGTTTTTTGGCGCCAAAAAAGTTATTTAAATCTGAAATTGTGTATATGTTTTTTTCAGTTCTGATGAAGCTCGCATTGAGCGAGTGAAAGCGCTTAACTTTGGATTACACTGGAATAAAAGTTTTATATTTCGCTTCCTTGCCTTGTTTGTTGAGCGTTTCAACACACAGGGGTTCAGCATTTTGTTTTTGGTTCTGGTTGTTATATTAACGCTGAGAAAGCTCCTTTTTAGACTGTTCAGTACTTTATGTGAATAGATAATTTTCTACAAAAACAATTCCAGCTACCCAAGTTTACTAATTATACACAAAGGTTTATTATTGCTCCTTTGTGTCCTATTGAATTCTAATAGAAATTGTGGATGGTCTGCATTACATGGAGGTACGCAGCCATACAGGTGCCCTTACCAGTAAGCTCAGAACATCCAATAAAGGGTAGTATACATCATCATTAACTAGTTACTGATGAAAAAGTATTCTACTTAGTGGTTAAATTACTGCTGGCATTGTTATTACTGACATTTCTGCTGCCTCTTTCCTAAAGAGTTAGCAGTTCGTTGTATTGACTTGCAATTACAATCTATATATTTTAAACATATACTTAGACTGTCAGAAGAAGAGGATTCTATGCCTGGATAACTATACATATATCCTTGTACATTTCTCCAAGTGGGCTTCTCTATGTGTTCATATCTTTTTTTTTCATATGTCCTTAAACATGCATATGTACATAGTCAAAGATACTTGTCATTACAACCCATTGTAAAGTTAGTCGATCCACAAATCACAGCCTTAACCATCTATAACATCTGGCTGAACTAGACAGCCAGTAACTAAACAATACAAATGAGGGGGTTAAAAACTTTGACTCCTATGGATTTGATACAGGAAACATCAATATTACATAATTGAGCTGATAAACAAAAAAAAACAAAGCCTGCATTGAGCCTCATTTAGTTTCCACTGGGCAGATTAAATATGGGAAACTATTTAGAGGTATCAATAGTATGGCCAAATGGACAGGGGTGCAGGGAAAATGCCTTTTTCCAACTCAGTGATATCTAGACAATATTTTGAAGTTGCTTCAAATGAGATTATGTTCAAAAAACAATCATGCTCTACTCCCTCATTCCCCTTTCTGAAGCTCACTATTATGATAAAGGGACAGATATATACTTTTTAAACGTTCTATAATTTCTTGAATGACAACAAAAAGGAAAGGATAAAAACAGCTTCCCTTTTCAACATCTCAAAATAATGAGGGAGGTACCATTAAATCACTTTTCTCTGCCTCATATACTGCAAATGATTTAACCTAGTTACTGTGATGCCTCACAAAACATACTTAATATTTTACACACAGTAGGGCAAGAATATTAGGATGGGTAATATCCGAAATACAGATGAATGCTTGAATACATTCCAAGATCTTGACATCCAGTAGTTAAAGTTCATAGAACTGAAGAAAATCCTTAATTTGTATCCTTAGTGTATGAGAGCCAAAAATCTCAAACATTGTATGCAGTAGGGAAATTCAGAATTGAGGATCTAAAATAAGGAATAGGGACTATAATGAAATTGTCTTAGTGAGGGCACCAACCATAATATTTGTCTCATATAAATGCTAGACTGAGTGTTCAGTCATACATGGGATCAATTCTACAAGTATAACATCAAGTGCTTTGGGAGATAGGTTTTGATCCTTAAACTGCTGTGGCTCAAAACGAGCCAATAACTTGTTTTGTGAAATGTATAGGATGACCCTAGACATATAACCATCCACACATACATGCCTGCTCACACACACCTGTACATACATATATTGGTACATGTAACACTATTTATATTGCAACTATTTATTTTACCTTTCAAAATTTTGGAACCTGCTATGATGTAAAAAGGTTCTTCTCAAAAGACGTTAACTTGTTTAAGGAATAAGAGGAATTTGTTCTGTTACCTGGAAATTGCTTGTCTTGATAATATTTAGGGAACAATGAAGATGATACCACAATCTGAATAACTTAGATGGACTTCTTCCTAGTAATGGAAGGACAATCCCTTCTTTCTTTCCTTATACTACTTGTTTTGATTGTTCATGTTTTTTTTTTTTTTCTTTCTCTTTGATATGATCAGAGTAATAACTACTATAAACATAACAAGATTAAAAATAATTATCCAGCTGTTATAGAGTACAGAATTAATACTTGTAAATAATGGTTCTACTAACACCTCTCAAAATTATATCTCTTAATTATCGCTAATCTGTTAGGATATACACTTTAGATGTTCTAACATGTTCATATAAAAATTATTGAGGAGGTTAGGGATATCTTAGTGGTGCTTTCTAGGGAATTAGCTTGTTAAGCTTTGTCAATGTAGAAAAAATCTATGCAGGAATACTCATATCCATCTTTTACTTAAATATTAAAACCCAATATGTAAATACCTTATTGAACTATAGATCTCTAAACTTAATAACTACTCACTCCCTGCTTTATTCCTGGTCCATGGGGTTAGTGGTTAGGCACAGGGCTGGGATGGGAATAATAGGATGCTTTCTTAATCTTATTTTATCAATACATAAACAAAAATTATTAACTCAAACTAATACACAAGACTTATTTCACCAACATCTCAAACACATACATGTGGGAATTTGACTCATGGAATATCAAAGGGCTCCAGAATAAGAAGAAAAGAAAACTTTTTTTACATCTCATCCTACAAGCAAAAGCAAACTTCATATTAGTTCAGGAAATGCATCTAAATCTTGAACAATGGTCAGAAATTAAAAAAATATGGATAAGGGATATTATAGCTTCTGAAGGCAAAACTAACAGTGCAGGGGTAGCTATAATAATTAAAAAGCAATTCCAAGACAAAATTTTAGAAACTAAAGTGGACAAGGAGGGGAGATGGTGCTATGTAGCTCTTCTAACCCCAAATCTTCCTAAACCTCTTCTGGTCCTTAATGTCTATGCCCCTTGTAAAAATCAACACATTTTCTTCACTTCTTTATACCCTATCATAAATAAATTCCAAAATTATTATATGGTCCTAGGTGGTGACTGGAACACACATCAAAATCCTGACCAAGACAAATTGAGTATGACTATATCACTTAACAAACAAGCACATCTAGCCATAAAAGAACTAATCTCAGACTCATTCATCAAGCTAGACCCAAAAACAACCACCCACACTAGATACCTCTCAGATCATTTCAAAATTACTCTAAACCTTAATGGAAATCCAAAGAATAATACAATGAAAAGAGGATACAATTGGTCCCTGAGCCCCAACCTTCTAACCAAAAAGGAGATAATAAATGACATTCAATCCTTACTCAAATCAACCCTGTCTAACATTCCTAACTCTCAACTACCTCTGGATATTGAATGGGTGAAAACCAAAGTGCAAATTAGGGGAATACTTATTAAAAAGCAGCTTACTATAAAAAAATTCAACTTAAAGAGGAACAGGACTTAGAAACCAAAATACAAAAACTTGAGAATGACATATTAACTAATTATAAAACTCAAACAGAAACAGAAATCCTGAAACTTCAAAAAGACCTATACCTCCTACATAACAACAAATTATCCTTTTATGAAACCAGAATGTTAGCCAACTACGCTAATGAAGTACAAATACCACCTCGAGCAATGGCCAGAATTATAACCCAAGCTAACTCTCCCTCCCAAATATCTGAAATACTTTACGGAAACAAACATTACACTAAAACTGAAGATATTACTAAAACCTTTGAACTAATATATTTACAGACCTATGGAGATCAGCTACTAACATCCTCAAAAGAAGATAGAACATGCTTTCTCCAAAAACTCAACTTCCCAAAAATAAACCCAAATCAACAGGAAAAATTAAGCAAACCTATTTCTATTAATGAAATAACTTCAGCAATTCAACAAATGAAATCACATTATGCTCCAGGCCCAGAAGGCCTCACCGCTGAATTTTATAAAACCTTTTCCCCCATCTTAGCTCAAATTTTATTCCACATACTGAACTATATAATAAACAATAAAATCAATGATATACACTTTAATGCATCCAAAACTATTTGTATACTCAAAGAACAAGCTGACCCAAAAAACCCAGATAGCTATAGACCTATCTCACTATTAAACATGGACACCAACATTTTAACCACTATACTTGCAAAGAGACTAAAAAACCCACTAGATAAAATATTTCCCCCAAACAATCTGGTTTTACAACACTTAGATTGATAATACACTAACTCTTAATACACTAATTTCTTATGCTAATCATAATAACTTAAATATATATACATTAGTTAATGATGCTCATAAAGCCTTTGATAGAGTAAATATAGCATTTCTGCTTCAAACGTTACCTTATTTTAATATACCCCAAAAGTTTATCCAGATCCTACAAATACTATACAACAACCCCTATACATCCCTTTATATTAACAACACTTGGTCAAAGAGAATCTCAATTAAAAATGGAACCCATCAAGGATGCCCTATATCTCCTATACACTTTAACTTATACTTAGAGCCACTCTTCCTAAATATTAAACAAAATCTATACCATAACCCCCCAATAATTTATAACACCAAAATCTTCCTCTCAGCTTTTGCAGATGATTTGAATATTGATTGTACCACACCAATCTCAGATATAAATAAAATATTATCTGCTATTGAACACTTTTCGAAGATATCAAACTACAAATTAAATCTCAAAAAAACTAACATCTTCCCCTTACAAACCCCTAAACCATTCTCTCTTTTACCCCTGGTAGGAAATTTAAAAACAAAAGAAGTAATCAACTACTTAGGCATTACTTTTTCCACAAACAATAAAGATTTTTACTCAAACAATCTTCTTCTTCTTCTTCTTCTTCTTTCGTCTTTTCCTGGTCAGGGGTCGATAATTCAAAAATGGCAGAATATTATTTTAGACCTTAATAGATGGAAAAACCTAAAATTACCATTTCTGGTCAAAGTTTCTGTAATTAAAATGAATGTGTTACCCAGATTACTTTATATCTTCATGACTACTCAATTAACCATACCCAATACATTTTTTAAACAAATTCACACCTTGTTTGCTAAACTTATATGGGAACCAAAAAAACAGAATCTCATATAACAAACTCACAACCCCAAAAAATAAAGGTGGCCTAGACCTTCCCAATTTTGAGACATATTACTTAATTATGAATACTAATAGAGTGTTGCGAATAGCTGAATATAACCCAAAGAACAAAGATTGGTCCCTGCCTTGGATAATAATATACCAAAGACACATCAAAAGCCTAGATATCAACCCCAAAGCCTTACTATTCCTAAATACCAGATTAATGAAGTCATGTAATATAATAGAACCCCTTAAACACTCCTTCTCACTAACACAAAAACGCTTTAAATACCTAAACCTTACACAAGCTATGATGACATTACAACCTTTACACAAAAATCCCAACCTTAAAATAAACAATCAGACCCTAAACCTAAACCCCTTTCCTCGATTAATTAATACAACCATCCAAGACATATACCCATATCTAAATTGTTATATAAAATAAATGAGGAACCAATTGAACCTCCCCAAATCCTATCTAGCAATTTTAAGGCAAATTAAAGAACTATGTACCAGTTATCTTCAAGACTACAACATAACCAACAAAGATATAATAACCTGTAATTTACTTTGGAAAACCATCCTCTCAACTAAGAAATCTACCGCCAATACTTACAAAATAATCAAAGACATTAAATTCCACAAAGACACACTCATCTCTGACTATTGGATATCCAAAAACAAATAAGACTATTGGAGAAAGACTAACTCATCCATTGATGACCATCAATTGAACCAAGCAATTAACCTAACAATTAAAGCTATACCCCTTAAAAAAACTAACATTTACTCAACTTATGATTTATAACAAAGCATATTTCACACCCGCTATCTTACATAAATTTAACCCTACAAAATCCCCATTCTGTCCACACTGTAAAGACCAAACTGCTGATATACTTCATCTTTTCTGGAACTGTAAATGTGTATTTAAACTTTGGAACTCCCTTAAATTTCAACTACAAAAAATGGGCTATCAGACATCTACACTCAACTAGGAATTCACTCTTTTACATATCCTCCCAAACAATATGTCTAAAACCCAAGCAATTACTCTGATTATTATTTTTCTCTTAATGAAACTTTATATAGCAACCAATTGGCTTAACCCAACTAACACTTCTTGGGAGAATTTTAGAATAATGGCGACCAAACATCTATTAGCCCATAAAATACTAATCAACAAAGGGAACAAAAATATTAAACTCAGGAAGTTATGGGAACAAGTTTTTAATAGTATTCTTGCTTAGCTCAACACAAATATTCATACTTAACTACAACTAAGTGGACTCATAACAATTCCTATCCATAACTCGCAAACGTTTTTTTTCTTTTTCCTTTTCTCATTTATATTTTTACTCACAATAACCCTGGCTGAATTGTACCACCCTTTCTCCCGAATATTGAAAGCATCTATGTATATAGTGTAGGTAGTATTGTTTGATTGTTTTACTTCTTTTTGTATTACTCTCAATGTATAACAACTGTTTATTGGACATATGTGTTCCCTCTCTTTGTTGTATTTTGCTTGCTATTTTGTATTGATGAAAAGAATAAATAAAAATTATTGGAAAAAAACATTACATATAATTTATTATACTTTCATATGTTTTTTCTCCCCCAGCCCTTTCTCTCTTTTTTTTATTTATTTATTTTTTTTATTTTACATCTAGACTATAATTCATTCTGCAACATGAATGACTACCAGCGTGGGGAGCTAAACCAAACACAGAGGCTCAGACTGCCATCCCTCCAACACATACACTACCTTCTCCAACTGTGTCAGGTAGCTTTGCCCTGGGGGCTAGTGTACTGGTATCTACCTGGCGTAATGGTGTTAGAGGTGGTGATTACATTACCCATCAAGGGCTTGTGTAGGAGATAGTGGACAGAAATCCTGGTGCCCACACTGGCAGTATATAAAAATTCCTGCATCCAGTAGCTAGACTGAGGCACCATCTGGCACTGTCCCATGTGTCTACAACAGGAGACAGTGATGATAGCTCAATGAGTGAGGACTAGATTCTGACTGTACTCGTGCTAGCTGGTGATGTGCCTTTGAAGTCCCATAATTATCCCAAGTCATGGGGTCCCACAACCTTTTGTGTTAACTCCTTCCCTGTCTGTCTTGTATATCCTGTATGTCTCACTTACTACCTAACCTACCCTACCTACCTACTCCTCTTATGCATTCCACAATACTCTTCTTTCTTAAAAAATGGCGCTTGACTTACAAAAAGATTATGCCCTATACTTAGCTATCCACATCAATTGTTTGTGTGTGTATGACACACTTGATTTGGTCCAATTGGTTACACAATATTATTACATTGTGGTCACACATCCTTACTGTGGTGATTATCCAAATTCATCAAATTATTTGTGCAATGACAATGACATTTTTAATGTGTAAAGAAGTGGCTAAAAAACACCAAAACTAAAAGCAAAATCAAACCAAGAATAAAAACCACTTGGCACGACAGGACAAAATGAAGAAATCAAACAGCTGCTAGGTCTCCAAAATGATCCTTTAATATAACTAGAAAAAAAAAATAAAAATATCAATAAGCTTTCCTCACTTTTCCTTGACCAGAGCTTTTTTCAAGCAAAAACATTGCTGGAAGTTCATTCGTAATCATCATGACTTCCTTCCTGAACCTTTCCCAACTGGAAAAAATCGATATAAGGAAATTCTAAAATGCATTCTTATTATCATTAAAAATAATTCATTTTCTAAAAATCTTGGCATCTAGATACCATATTAAACATAAAATCAAATCAAACTGTTAAAATGTGCCAAAAAACAATTCTGCAAAATATTTTTATAATCACAAATAAATGCAGTGACCGTTACCATCGGGGTAAAATCAAAACTCCAAATTAAAACCTAGAGTTGCTAAATAGCATTGTAAAACATTTCTTTCCTAAGTTTCAAGTGTATAACATAACATTCCATATATCTTATAAGATTTTTGTAAATTCAAAAGTAAGTAAATAAAACAATAAATGTCATTTGTACCTGTTCCCAGTGTTTATAAAAGGCATTACATGTTATATGTCTACATTGTTCATATAAAGGCATTACTTTCCTCATTAATTGATGTCATTGAAGTCTATTTTAACAGTTTGATTTGATTTTATGTTTAATATGGTATGGTATCTAGTTGCCAAGATTTTTAGAAAATGAATTATTTTTAATGATAATAAGAATGCATTTTAGAATTTCCTTATATGGTGATTTTCCAGTTGGGAAAGGTTCACAGGAAGTCATGTGATGATTGTGGAAGTATTTAATGTGAATGAACTTCCAGCAATGTTTTTTTGCCTTGAAAAAGCTTGCAAGTGGTCGAGTGAAAGCGCTTGGAAGATATTGTGGATTTTTAATTTGCCTAGTTATATTAAAGGATCTTTTTGGAGATGTAGCAGCTGTTTGATTTCTTCATCTGCTTATTTTGAAAGCCTTTGTTTACGTGCTTCCGGGTCTTGTCGTGTAAAGAAGTGGCTAGTTATGGTCTTCTCCCACCATCATCTTGCACATTACTTTATTCTTATCCCACTGTCATACTGTCTGCTTGCCCTCAATTTTGCCCAATGTGTTTGATTGGTAAAAGTGATCAACTATAAAAATGTCATAGATTGCCAGTCTTCTCAAGTGCAGGATTGTGGCACAATGGAGACTGAGAATTTCCCTTTCTCCACTGTAGTGTGATCTCTGAGTTTATATACATAAGGAGAAAATTATAGTGAGCTGCCTGTCGGGTGCCAGGATCCGCCACATAACTCATGCACTCAAGTCACTCCACAACAAGTACAAATATGACTCTGTCATTGTCTATGTTGGAGTGAATGACTTGAAACATACCTCCCTGGACTACATGAAAAGAGACATGGAAGAGCTATCAGATCATGTGGCCCAGGCAGGTATGACCCTAGGCCTGAGTAGCATCCTGCCTTCACCCAGAATGATACCACAATATAAGGACAACATAACTGACTGATTCAAAGGGGATCCAGTATCTGTCTGCCTGGGACGACATGATCAACAGACCATGCTGCTTTGCCAGAGATGGTCTGCACCTGTTACCCCTGGGATTCAGGTTAATGGCTATGGCTCTTGCCAACCCTATAGTGCTTTTTTTAGGCAAAGTTCAAAGGACAAAACCACCTTAACAGGTGCAAGCATGCAAAATCTGAAGGTAATGCTACTCAATGCTAGAAGTCTAAACCTCAAAATGCACTCTCCTGAGGCACTCCTAAAAATGGAGAACATCGATATTTGTGCAGTAACTGAGACCTGGTTCAAGGCTCCAGAGAGCACCCCTGCAATACCAGGCTACAACTCTTACCACACTTTTTGGCCACCAAATCAGGATTGAAATACTAAAGGTGGAGGAGTGTCCATATTCACCAAGGATATTCACACCACCAGGTTAGTTGCCCAACACAATGCATCTGAAATTCTCCAGGTGCAACTAACAGTAGGTAAGACTGCAATCTAAATTGTATCTTGCTACAGATCCCCCACCATGCCCCAAGATTCTCACTACACCTTTCTAAACATACTGGAAAATAGTAATATACAACCAAACACCCTAATACTGGGTGATTTCAACTACCCTGCCATTAACTGGGAAAACTACTCGTGTACCAACACCTTTAACCAACGTTTTTTGGAATTCATAAATTCCAATGCCCTGGATCAGCTAATCCATAGTCCCATCAGGGGCTACAATATCCTAGACCTGGTCATTAATAACATGGGAAATCGATGCTCCACACCTATGGTCACCCCATTGTTGGTCAGGTCAGACCATAAGCTAATCACCCTTAACATCCACATCCCACCCCCACCCCCCAGTAAGTCAACCTCCATAAAAAAACTTCTCCAAAGCCAACTTCATGCTACTCAAGTCAGAAGTTACAATTCATGACACCCATGCAGACGGGAACTGAAAGTTCGACTGCTGAGTCCTACAATAAGGCACTGTACGAGCACATCCACTCATGCATGAATCGTGCCATCCCAAATAGAACCAAGATGCTCTCCTCCAAAAAAAAGAAGCCAATCTGATGGTCCTCTGCCATAAACAAACTTTACAACAAAAGGAAGAAACTATTGCAGAAAAGAGGAAAATCCCAGGATACAAAAAACTCCCTTACCAGCTTCAGTAAGAAGCTGAGATCCCTCATAAAATCCTCCAAAGCTAGTTACGAAAATAAAACTGTCAAAGATTCCAAAGACAACCACAAGGCATTCTATAACTATGTCAAAAATCTAAATGGCAAGGCTCAGATCTGCTCGGATATACAACAGAATGGCATTAAACGTACTGGTTGGGAGGGTGGCCTAATGATTAAGGTGTTTGTCTTACAAACACAAGGTGCAGGGTTTGAGTCTCACAAGGGATAATTGGCTAGGCTTACAATGGCTCACAAGGGCAGTTAGCTTAGTACAAACCTATGAACCAAATATCCTGGCAGATCAATTCAGTGCCAACTTCACCCTCTAAAAGGCCATTTCAATACCAGAAGATTGCCAAATTCTGGTAATAATGGCCACACAGGTAAAAAACCCACTATCCAAAGTTAAAAATACAGCATCCATGGGACGGGATGACATCCTGGGCTGTGTACTACCTGAACTACAAAATGAACTGGCACCTCACCTAAGTGTCATGTTTAATCATACCCTCACCTCAGGCTTTGTGCCCACTGAATGGTGCACAGCTATAATTATCCCACTCTACAAGGGGGGATCCACCTTGGATCCAGGCAACTACTGCCCTATCAGTCTGACAAGCCTGATCTGCAAGGCCACGGAATGTTTTATCATGGAACTTAAAAACAAAGACATTGGCAACCTTAAAACACAGGACCCCACCCAGACTGGGTTCGTGAAGGGCCAATCTTGTCTCCTGAACCTGATTGACTTCTTCAAATCAGTCTTCAGAGCCGTGGACGAGGGTAAGGCAGTCCACACAGCCTATCTGGACCTCGCCAAGATCTTTGACACCATCCCCCACTCTAGAATCATGGGTTGCCAACTGGCTTACTGACAGAACCCACACTGTAAAAGTAGCTGACTCCAAATCCAGCTGCAGAAAAGTGACAAGTGGAGTACCTCAGGGTTCAGTCCTGGGGCCTCTCTTGTTTGGCATCTACTTCTCTGAAGTACAGGCCAACACTAAGGGACTCTGGCTAACAAAGTTCACAGATGACTGCAAATTGGGAGTCATTATTGAATTTCCAAATTATGTGGATACTCTACAAAAGGGCCTTACAGAAACATAAGCTTATTGCCAGAGCCATGGGCTTAAGCTCAAAGCCAAGAAATGTATAGTTATCCTCTTTGGGAAAAAACATGTACCCATGAATTACCATATAGGTGGCAGTGCACTAAACACCGAAAGTGTTCATAGGTTCATAGGTTCATACTAGGCTATCTGCCCTAGGGCATTTATAAGCCTAGCCAGAGTGTGTTTGGCTTTCGCCTCCCATTTTAAATTAATTTTGCTATGCCTTTTTTTGAGGTTAGTATACTGTGCCTCTGTCTAACAGTGACACAGAAGTGATAGCCGGGGTAAACCTACAATCTCCCATCCACTCATCAAGATTCCTCTTGAAGAGAGTCAATGTGGGACTCTGCCTAACTTGGACTGGGATTTTATTCCAGAGTGAAGGGATCCTCTGGGTTATGAATCTGTCCCTCCAGCATGTCCTATTTATTTCAGTGCTGAGGTTCAAGTCTCTCAAGCGCGTAGCTCAATGGGATTTGGATTTTCTGAGGTGCAGCATGTCCATTAATTCTGGGTTGGACATGGCTTTATACATCAGGCACAGATCGCCTCTGAGCAGGCGGTATGCCACTGAGTAGAGCTGGAGTTTCTTTAACCGGGCAGCATATGGCATCTGTTTGAGCCCTTTGATCCTCTTGGTGAGGTACTTTTGGGGTCTTTCAGTTGCTACAGGTGCCTGGTAAAGTACATCCCAAAAGGGGCAATGTACTCAATTATGGGCCTGATGAGGGATGAGTAAAGAGGCACGATGACCTCCCTGATCTAGATGTGAATCCCTTCATGATTAGGTGGGCTATATAAAATGTTTTCTAACCACTTTGGCCACGTGGTTGTCAAATGAGAGATTGCTATCAACTTGGGTCCCCAGGTCCCTAATGACTTCTTCTGTACTTAATGGATTACCACCTATGTGGTAATTTGTGGGCACTTTGTTTTTGCCAAAGGGGATGACTATACACTTTTTGGCGTTTAGCTTGAGGCCATGGCTCTGGCACCAGTTGTCTGTTTCTATGAGGCCCTTTTGGAGGATGCTTGTGTTGGCTGGAGAGTTGATTATGGCACCCAGTTTGCAGTCATCTGCGAACTTGGTCAGCCACAGTCCTTCTGTGTTGGCCTGTACCACCGAGAAATATATACCGAACAAGAGAGGTCCCAGGACTGAGCCTTGTGGGATGCCACTTGTAACTGGTTTGGAGTCTGACATGGCTCCAGCAATTCTAACCATGTGGGTTCTGTCCTTGAGCCAGTTTGCAACCCATCTAGTGACATAGGGGTTTATATTTAAGCTGGTGAGCTTATCTATAATGCCCGAGTGGGGTATTGTATCGAAGGCTTTTGGCGAGGTCCAGGTAGGCTGTGTGGACCACCTTCCCTCGTCAATGGCCTTGGTGACTGTTTCAAAGAAATCAACCAGGTTTAAGAGGCAGGATCTGCCCTTAACAAAGCCAAACTGGGTAGGATCCAGTGTCTGTAGGTCCCCAATATCTTTATTTATGAGGTCCATGATGATCCTTTCCATAGCTTTGCAGACCAAGCTAGTCAGGCTTATGGCGATAGTTTCCAGGATCCGTTGAGGCACCACCTTTGTGGAGAGGGACCACTGTTGCTGTACGCCACTCTTTGGGTACATATCCTGTAGTAAGGCTAAGATTGGACAGTAGTTTTATGTTTGAGTTTAGCTCTTCTTGGAGTTCATGTAGGACGCAGCCCGGGACACCATCTGGTCCCATTGATGCTGTGTTTTTTGCTTTGGAGAGGGCGGCTCTTACCTGAGCATCTGAGATGTCAGGGGCAGCACTCTGTTGGGATAGATATTTGCCCTTTTGGTGAGGAGAGGGGGGAGAAGTTTGCACTGAACCTGTCAGCTAGGATGTTGGCAGTGTCTGTGGGCTCGGTGTATTTTTTGTCATTTTGGACTAATTCTGAGCATATCTGGGAATTCCCACCCAGGTTCCTAACATAACTAAAGAAAGCCTTGTGATTATCCTTAGTGTCCTGTGCAATGTTTCTCTCGAAGCTGGCCTTAGACGATTTTATGAGTACCTGTAGTTTTTTGCTAATACTGATCAGAGATGCCTTCCCTTTTTGGGATTTTGCTCTATCATGTAGTAGCTTCCTCCTTCTATTGTATAGTTTGTTTATGGCTGGGGTCCACCAGACAGGACATCTGCCTTTGGAGGATTGGGTCTTGGTTTTATTTGGGATTGCATGATCCATGCATTCCTGAAGGTGTTCATAGAATGCGTTTATAAAGGATTCTGTGGTCTGGGCTGTATTTTCCACAGGCCCGGGGGCTTTGAAGGATTTCGCCTCGGTTTTGAGGCGTGTGAAATTTGCTTTAGAGAAGTTTTTCACTGTGGTTTTCTGGGCAGGGTGTGATAAGAGACTTAGGGACACAGGTGAACAGTGATCTCACCTTCAATAACCACAACGCCACAAAAGTCAGGAAATCCTTCTATGTGCACACCTCATCACTAAGGGCTTTTCATCCAGAAAAAAAGAGATCATTGTCCCACTGTACTCATCCCTCATTAGACCCATTACAGAATACAACGCCCCATTTGGTATGTACCTCTCAAGACATCTGCAACAACTGGAAAGGCAGCAGAAATACCTCAATAAAAGAATCACAGGCCTAAAGCAGATGCCCTATGCTGAGCACCTTAAAAATCTCCAGCTATACTCTGTTGCATATCGTCTACTCTGAGACGTTCTCTGCTTAACAGACAAGGCCATGTCAAACCCAGAGCTGTTGTACATGCTACACTTAAAGAAATCCCAATCCCTCAGAGCCACATGCTCCAGGGATCTAAACCTTGTCATCACAATAAACAAAACATGCTGGAGGGATAGGTTCCTGACCCATAGACTCCCCAGACTTTGGAATAGACTGCCCTTACATGTCAAGCAGAGCGCCTCTTTGGCCCTCTTCAAAAAGAACCTTGATGATTGGATGGGAGAAAGGAAATTCACCCTGGGGATCACATCAGTCACCCTGCTAGACAGGTGTCCAGGGAAGTTAATAGTGTGGGAAGAAAGAGTCAGGGAATTGTTATGGCTAGGCATGTATAGGCCCTAGGGCCGATAGCCTAGTACCAACCTATGAACCTATAAGTTGCACAGGAGATGATGGGTACAGTGGGGCATTCTGTCTGATACTTTTTAGAATTTGAGTATTTGCATTTAGAACATATTTGTTTAAGCACTTTGCGGTCAATGTTTTTGTTGCAAAGAGTCAGTACAGATTCATATATATATATATATATATATATATATATATATATATATATATATATATATATATATATATATATATATACATATATATATATATATCGATATCTAAATATACAGGTATACATTTACATATATACATGTACGCATACACACACACATATATATATATATATATATATATATATATATATATATATATATATATATATATATATATGGAGAGAGAGAGAGAGACAGATTCATAGATATGAGTTTATAATGAATAATCACCTGTGTGTTTGATCAAAATACAAAACATCGAACAAACACATCAGTGATTACCATTAATTGTCACCAAAATCATTGAGAAAAGTAATTGGAAAGGGAATCAAGTTGATTAGATTTCTGATTACTAAAAGTAAAACAAAACACAACTTTTCTGTGGGGGGGTGCTTAGCCACCCACAACACAGAAGTGGGTGGTCTGCCCCCATGCTCCCAGAAGTTAAATTTACTAACCCTGAAAAAAGGGGAAACCCTGTGAATTATGTAACAGTCAATCTAATGATGCTCAACCTTTACTCAATTCATAGAAATGTACCGCTGATGAAAAACAACAGCATTTTGGCATGCAATGAAATCCTTGCAGCCATAAATCATATAACACCCACACGTGTGTGTGTGTGCGTGTGTGTGCGTGTGTGTGCATGTATGTGTATGTATATATATATATATATATATATATATATATATATATATATATATATATATATTTATACAAAACACCGAGCCGACAACAATGACATTGCGCAACACCGACACCGCACATACCAGACACACACAGAATATCGACACGTCAGAACCCTGACGCACCTCCGTAAAACATACACACAACAACACACACAAACAACATTCAAAAGAAAAAATACAGCACTCAACATAAAACTACCTAGTTCCCCTCACTCACACCCTGCCCACCATCTACATTAAACTAAAGCTTTACCACTAAAACAAAGCATACACTACAAATAAAAGATCTAAAACACACACCCCTGCACCCCCCATACCCCCAAAACTTAAATAAACCGACTCCGAGATCACACTACAATGTCCACAAGAGTGGATTTCCTGTTTCGCTCAAGTTAGACTGTCGACCATTTGGAAGTCGACATTTTGATGTGTCGGTCATTTGACACATTGAGCTTTTCGGCTTGGTGTTTCATGTATCGGTCTACTGAGATTTCGGTAATCTCAAGTAGACCTATAGATATATATATATATATATATATATATATATATATATATATATATATATATATACACACATGCATAAATCACAACATATGTACGTATGACATGCATTTACACTATAAACAAGGTTATCTTCTGTGTAATGCAGAAAACCTCAGTCCAGTATAGCTAAAATAATATAAAAAACTGTGCAACAATTACTGATCAACATTGAGAAGCTGCAAGATCTGAATTCCAGAAAAGATTACTTAGAAGTGCAATTAAATTGAGATGCCATTACACAGGGTGATGAGGTAGAATGAAAAAGCTCCAATCTTTAAGCAAGTCATTATTTCCTTTTGATGAGAACTGTCATGTGTACTAGTATGGATGTTCAAGGGAAACAAAGTAATTGTCCCTATGCAGTTATATGTTCGAGTGATGATAAAGCCACATATGGTATTCCAAGCATGAAAAAGTTTACATAAAGGGAATATGCCATCATGCCATACACACCTGTGTAAACTGAGACAATGATTAATAGCTTTGAAATATATGGCATTTTCAATAACCATAATATAAAAGGAGCTGTTTCTATATCACAAAATATATATAAAAGAAAGGTGCTGTTTTTTATGAGTACAGAAATCTTATTTTTTCATTTATTTATTTTATTATTTTATTTATTATTATTTATTTTTTGTTGCTCTTCTTTGTGGAATACCATCTAAGCTTCATGAGGTTGAGCAGTTCAGTTAAGAACCACCATTCATTCGGTGACAATGGCCCTGATATCCATATTTTCTAAATGAGAAGTACCAGAACAGTGTCTGATGATGGTTTTCATTTTTTCTGATAGTAGTTTCAATGTTTTTCCAAGCTGTTGGAATTCACACATACACCTTTAAATCCATGATGCTCTCAGTCAAATGGTATAGTAAAGAAAATAACCCGTAGTGTAAGTAATATCCTGAAAAGGTGTAACCACTTGGATGGGATAGAGTGCTGCTTGCTTGATTACCTAAATACACTTCTCCAGCCAATAGGACTTTTAAAAGTCCAGCCTTTAATCGGTAGAATCTTGAAACTGGAATGTCCAGCTTCATTCCCATTGCTACTTCTGGGAAGCAGTCTGCCAGCATTTGAGCAGCTACAGATCAGACAGTAAAAATAGAAAGATTTTACAATAAAACTGCAAATAAGTTATCCATTATGAAGGGAAAAAAAGAAGGTAAGGTGTGTTCAAAATTCTAGTTTAGGATTTATAAGGTGATGATGGTGGCTGTGTAGGAAAAATCAACATCACTTCCAACCATAGCTGTCAACCTTTTGGCACAAAAAAAATCTGGACAAAGCTAAAGATAATGGGGAGACAAAGCCCCCAAAATAGGGACAATTTTTAAATATTGCTCGTATAAACTTAGAAAGTTGCTAGAATAAAAGGTCTTGAGTTATGCATTCCCTGAAGGATATGAAGTCTGAAACTCAAGTGCCTGTCATTATTTAGTGAATTCAATCTTCACTGATTTGCCACAAAAATTCCAGAATACCACAGAGTTTATGAGGAATAGACAAAAATGTGAGTCATTAATCTGGACATTATGTGAAAATCTGGACAGTTGGGAGGTGTGCCTCCAACATTTATTAGATATGCCTCAAGAATAGGAAAAAGATGAGACAAATCATAGTTCAGCAGAAGAAGTACAGCTCTGCAAAACAGAGGATATAACATATGGAGTTAGAAGTATACTTTTAAGATAGGTAGAAAGCAAGATTTAATCTAAAATGTGCATCAGTCTGCATTAAAGTGCTGAAGGGAAAGTATCTGAACCTAAGTCTGCTTGTTCATTTTTTCAGCTTTCATGAATGCTATTGATTAGCTATTGATAACCAATGCTTCTTTACAGATCTGACAGTCTTCACCCTAGATCTCTGCTCTAAAGAGAACTTTAGCATCCCAGCTAACATATAAAGTTAATAAGTTACTAACTAAATGAACAAATGAATGTTGACTTAGCAATCTTTTATTAATTATTTTATTTATTTATTGCCCATTGATATACCTCTTCCCTTTGGTCCATTGGCTTCCACAATAAACATGTGAACCTAATTAGGATCCTCTGTGATAGAATTTTAAAATGTTTTCTGCTCTACAGGAAACAGTCCCAAAGAGGTCTTCACTTATAATTCTGTAAAATACAGATTCTGAGATAAAAATCTCATGATGTCAGTTTCTTTTCAAGTTAGAAATAGGAAACCAATTTGGTGAAGAATTATCGGCACATTCTTAAAGAATTTATTAAAAAAGAAAATAACTGGTACAGAAGAATCCTAAATCAAAAGCGATGCGTAGGAGTCAACTTCTGAAGAATCAAGAATCAAGCTAGTATAAGATGCATGTGACCTTTTTTACAGAGCATACAAAATCTTACTTCAGAAATCCTAAGCTGTCATCTTACCAGAAATACAAGGAGCTAAAATCTTTGGTCACTCAGTATAAAATGCTACTATCACAAATTGTAACATTTTTGTCTGAAATTGATGACAGTGTATAAAAAAATTGAATTGCATTCAAAATGCATGATTTTAAAAACAGTGCTTCCAGAAATTACATTAGATTCTATGATCTAAAATGGAACAGAAGGACACAATGCCAATTGGATCCCCTTTACGTGATCAAAATTACACTTACCCAAAAGTTAAAAGGATGATATGACTTCGCCAAAAACTTCCTTTCATGAATGGTCTAATCACCAGAATTTTACTCTGTGAAAGGTGAACTTTGCCATTTTCCCCACTGTAGTGCGAGCTCCGAGTTGGTATATTTAGTTAGGGGGTGTGTGGGCACAGACCCCCATTTGGGTGGGTTTGATTTGCATTGGCTTGTTTTTTTGTAGAGGTGGCCAAGTGTTTCCTTTTCCAGAGTAAAATTCTAGTGATTTGACCATTTCTGAAAGGAAGTTTTCAGTGAAGTGTTTCATCCCTTTAACTTTTGGTTAAGTATAATTTCAATCAAGTGAAGGCAATCCATGTCAATTACTTCCTAAAAACTCTAAATCTACAACAGAAATGATATTTCATGTAGAACAAGCCGAAAGATTTCCTCATCCACCTTCATCCTCAGAATCATATCAACAAAGCTTTAGTAATTGTTACATTTTTGTCCAGTAAGGTAGCTAGGGTGAGGTGAAGACAGCAGCTACCTTGTGTACGAGGGGCTAGGATGCGTGATCAGGAGATGACGATTAGTCAATATTGCAGGACTAGTATTAATTTCTGTATAAGTTGTAGCAAGCTCCACACAGTAATTTTTTTATTATTTTTATTTATATATTTTTGTTGATGTTGTTGATGCAGAAATGGTGTCTGGATGACTTCACAGGTTTAAGAACACCAGCCAGATCAGAATGGACATTTTTCTTTTCTTTTTTTTTTTTTTTGGCTTCTCGGTCAAGGTGCACCAGATAAAGGTACAGCACCAGGAGTTAAATGAGCCAGCCATTGCTCTGTTTCTGTCTTACCAGGACAGAATGTTGGTACCAACAACTGTACCACTGCAGCCCTGTACAAATGCATTTTAACAATATGAAGTATAACAATGAGTTTTCTAAAGAGGTACTTAGTGAAAGAAGAGAGCTGTAGGCTGTTATAGGCCAGATTCCAATAAGATTTGACATACGGTAACATGCCATAATTTATTTATTTATTTTACTTTGGAGAGCCCTTTTTTAGAGAAAAACTCCAAGAATTACATTGCAGTGTTAAGCACTACACTAAGTACAGTACAACAGAAAACATTTGCAGTCAAGCAATACATGACAAAGAAACAGGCATGTATGGTACCAAAAACAATGTTACAAAGACGTGCGTCTGGAGCGTTTCTCCCCAGGCCTCCTCTGAAAAATTGGCTTGTTCCAAGTTGGACTTTCATGGTTAACAAATGTTACATACATAAATAAATAAATAAATAAATAAATACATGCATGGACAGCACTTTCGTAAATTAAAGTACTAGCAGAAAAATAAGTAGTATTTATATCACAAGAGAGAGTAACAGGTACATGTAGAGCATTTTATTGAGAGGGTTCTTCAGTCACTTAAGCAGGAGATTAAGAGGAGATGGTAGTAAAGGAGGAAGAAGACTATATCAGATGACACGTGAAGACTGGGAAGAAGGATGGGTTAGAGGAATTGATCACGGGAGATGACAAGAATGATTCTGTTAGGGGATATGCAGTTACATAGCCTGGATGTTAGGAGGTGCTCTCTTAGATTAGCTTTGTAAGTGTTATGGTTTTCAAGCTGTTTGCCAAAGGATGTCAAGGCATTCCAAAGCCTAGATACAGTATTAGAATATGATGAGGCTCCCGCTTTTTTAAGGGGTTTGATGGAGAACAAGAGTTTGTCTTTTGAGCAGAGGCTTCTTTTGGAATGGATTAGTAGTTAACGCTGATGCAAGTAATATAGGAGTTCTGTACAGTTAATATATTTAAGGGCTTGGCAGTAATGTATGTCCTGTAACAGATGTTAGCAGCAAAGTGGACTTTTTAATATAGCATTGTTTGAGTTTTGTTTGTATATTAGCTTATAAATGTGTGAAAAGAGGGGAGGCATGTAATAGAGTGGACAGAAGTCAGTTTTTAATGATATTAGTTCAAGTACTGTTGTTGAGAAATGCCTTAGCTCTATATAGCAGGCCAAGCTTTTGGTGGGTCTTTTGAATGCCATTTGGAAGTGTAGGTCACACTTCATATTATTGTCAGTTGTTAGGCCTACCATTTTTGTATAATCAACCTGTTCAATGTATGTGTTATTTAATGAGGTGATTTTTGGAGTGTTTTTTTATGGGTCATACTTTTTGGAGTAAATAACAGTTTAGTCGTTTTAGGGTTCAGCAGAAGTTGTGAGTCATCCAGCCATGATTTATTAGAAGTGAGTGATTCTTGGGTAATTTCTAGTAATTTTCATGGGTTGTGCAATTAATCTACTACTTAGTCCAAAAGATAAGACTCTTTCAGTCCACATTTAGACCATTCTACTAAGGACTGTCAGAGCCTTATGCACATTTCCAAAATTGGAACTGGGTTCTTCTCACGGAAATAATTTGGTATCGTATGCTGGTGAGGCTTGACAACATTCAAGGCTGGATTATTTTAGAAATCTATTAATGTTGATGGAATTATTTGTTTAGGCAGAAGCTTTAACTGTATGTAGTACTAGTTATTATAGACAATGCAGAGTAAGAAGCCAAACTGCCTGCAGTATCAATTTTTATATACTGGTGACACTATACTGCGGCTATCAGGAGTCAGTATCTGAGTGTGAGACCACGTATATGTACATTTCAATGTACTATGAGCATCTGCCAAACTCCTATGTGGATGGCTCGCATAGTCATGTTTTCAAAAACAGATTTAATTCCCTGTTGAGCCTGTGGCTCAGTATCCATTTCTCTTGACTTTAATGGGGAGAATTTGGGTATGATGACAACACTGCCATCATGTCTGCATTCCTCTATCCATTATACAGAGGATCCAGCAGTGGAAGGTGTCATGTCTGTGAATCTTCTCCTGTATGTCAGATCTAATATTGCAGGCAAATTCAGATAAGTTTACACTGTGCTCAGAATAAGTAATGAGATTTGTTAACACTGAATATTTTAGAATCTCATTTAGTTTTTTCTTCTTAGGATGTTACTATGTGATGTTGAATTTCAAAATCATTTACTTGGTATTGCAATTATGTGCAGGCAATTTGCTACTGTGTATTCTTATCACAGTGTGTGTCACAACACAGTCTCAATAATAAGACATTTATTTACTGTAAATTCTATTCTAAATTGTAATATATTGTATTAAAATGTTTTAATGTCCCGTTTTAAACAATCTGCTCGTAATGTTTAAACAGATACATCGCAGTTTTATGTTTTCTTTTCCTTGTCTTGAATATTATAGAAAACAAAAATACATTTGAAAAAAAAAGAATCTCATTTAACTGTTCTTGGCATAGCTAGAATCCTTTTAAGTCAATATCTCAACAGTGCAAGGTTGTGAACTGGTTAATTTCATAATTTAGTGCAGCAAGAATGGGATGGCAAAGGCTGTCTACTAATTTTTGCTAAACATTTTTTTTTTTAATTCTATCCCTATGTGTACTTCCAGCCAATTACATATGTGAATATATCTCAGCTGTCTTGAACCTAATGTCTGAATCTTTGAAATAAGTTGTACACCTAAAATGAGAAAACATGCTGTTTAAAGCTGAAGCTGTGGACCAGCAAACATGTAAAATTGAAAGAAACAACTATAAAACTTAATAAACATTTCCAAAGATAAAATTGTTCAAACTATCAAAAAAAAAAAGAAAAAAAAAAGAAAGTGACCTCGTATGTTCAGAGCTGCATACTCCATTTACAAAATCTATTAGATAAATTATTGCTGACATAATCAGTAATTGGTTGTATAACATGTGAGAGGTGTGGGTATTTTTGAAACATGGAGGCAAACTTCTCACATCAACCCACTATCATGGAAGGGTGTGGCACAGTGGTACAGCGGTTAACATTGTCGCCTCACAGCAAGAAGTTCTCTGGGTCAGTTCTTGGTTGAAGTGCCTATTGTGTGGAGTCCAAATGTCATTCATGTGGGTTTCCCCCTGGGTACTCTGGTTTCTTCCCACATTCCAAAGACATGCATCTGGAGCGTTTCTCCCTGGGCCTCTGTTGAAAGTAGGCTCTGTCCCAGTCAGACTTTCACAGTCAACAAATGATACATAAATACTGATGAAAGTCCCAAGTGTCACATTTCCATGTCAGTCACAATTATCTCACTGTAACCAACTTTATATTTCCAGTAAAGTCAAAAATGAATGTAGCCCAAGCCAAAAGAACAAAGTCAGCACAACAGGACCCGAAAAGCAACAATTAAGTACAATGCTGTAAATCCTTTTGCGTGGCCAATACCAACACAAACGCAGCTTATTCAAAAGCTTTTATTAGATCTCCAAATTAAAACCAAGCGCTTTCTCCCAGTCACTACCGGGCTTTCTCAAGGTAAAACAATTTGGTAACTCATGCCATTTCATTTATACTCTAGACAAGGTCACATGTCTCAGTTAATTAATGCCTATTGATATTTTAAAGTAAAATACAAAGAAATGTAAAAATATAAAAGTGTAAAAATGCAAAAATGTAAAGTTTTATATAAAATTTTGTATAAAACAATCTTATATCCAAACAATAAAACAGCACTATTGTTTTAGTTAACCATGTTCTCAGGACAAGTAAACATACCCCCAATAAAACCTCAAACTTCCTCCTGTTTTTCTTTTATGTTTTTACTTTTAAAGCCTTGTCATTAAGGTCCTAGTACAACCCAAGCAGAACCCTGTAAGACAAATAATTTCCTCCTTTACAGTCTAGCTTGTCTCATTTTTAAAATACTATTAATGTTGATGTTCTCATTCATACCGGGAAACCTACTAGCATCCAATTTAAGTTGCCAAACTAGTTCACGGTATTCTAGTTTCGTTTCCCAGTTGCCACCTCTAACTTCAGGGGCAACTTGTTCAAGGACAATAAACCTTAAACGCATATTTTCACATGTCAACAGATGTTTGTAAAAAGCATTGCTTTCCTTGTGGTTACTGATGTCGTTCAGGTGTTCATACACCCTTCTTCTTAAAACCCGCTCTGTTTTTCCAACATAAAACCCTTTACATTTTTCACAAAACCCTAAATAACTTTATATTTCATTTTTAAGATTGTTGTATCTTTTGGCTTTTCCCGGTTAGGGGTCGCCACAGCGGAACTCCGGTCCGCTAATGATTGGCAGTAGATTTTTAAGTACCGAGTTGCCAGCTCTGATGCACAACCTTCAACAAAGGTATGCCCATTCACGCATGTCTCCACTCAGAAGACGCTTTAGCTGAGAATCGAACAGGACAACATTTTACTGTGAGGCAACAATGCTACCGCAGCACCACCACCGCAGTCACATTAGCAAGTTCAAAATAATGTCATGTCTCACTTAGGGTTTAAATCTTACCATTTCTGCTTAAATCTTTCAACTCTAACCTTAAATAGAATTAGGCATTTATACATCATCAATGTGATTTTGCCTTGAAATAAACCCACATAGGCACTGCAGATTCTATTGTGCAGGAATGACTCCTTCTAAACTACGAAAACTGTAATACATCCTGACAAATTACACTTCGTTAAAAACTAATGGTTTACTGTTACCATACTACAGGGCAAATAACTGATACAAAAGTTTAGCAATATAGATATAAAGCTGTTTTTTTATTACTGTTTCAAAAAAAGCTATTATCTAAGTAGCATTTGCACCACACAGAGTATGTACAAATATGGTTTGAGCATGTAGGCTAATCAGTTTTTATTGGCCATTAAAATGTATGTTTCTAAGAATTATTGGACGTACACAATGGGATGTGGCTTAACACTAGGATTACTCCATTCCTGCTTAGCCCCAGATATTTGACTACAACATGTGAGATTTGGCATTCATTTTAGAAGACCAAATTAAAGTCATTTTAAATTGTCAGGAAATAGTCTGTTGTAATCCATCCGGCTTTTGCCTGTTATGTGGCATTTTGTCTGACCACCTTTTGAAATACAAGGTGGGCTGACAGCACAACTCTTTGAATTTTTTTTTGTATGAGATTTACTGTCCAGTGTGGGTCACACTGGTATCAGTTTCTCATCTGTAAGTACCACTGTTAGGCTTGACTCTAGAAGTAGTTCAAAGTATCCCGTATCCAGGTAAGGTACATGCTGTTCTTTGAATGAAACATCATTGTGGTTTGTTCTGTGTAGATTGTTTTTCTCTAGTTCTCCTTGTAAGCCAATCTGCTAGGCATAATTCTGCCACTAACAAAAAAGTTTGAACTCAAGGCTGTTCATATGTGTACATGACAGAAGAATATCTTAGACAAAATGTCATTCATTGACACCATTGTCATCCCATCAAACTATAGACCATATTTTCTGGGCATTAAGGTCAGGACAGTTGCTATAAACTGATTTGGTGGTGAAGTTGGCCAGCTGGCCAAGTAAGCAGCTAGCCACACCTAAGAAAACCAAACATGCACTATGTTTATCCAGGTAAAGTGTGGGAGATGTTTCTTTGCAGAATGTTTTCAAGTCTCAGCAACAGTTTAGTATCTCCTATATAACACGGCAGTTTGCAGATGTGAACTCTGAATAACTTATTTTCAGGTCCTCACTAAATGAAGCAGTGACAAAGAGCTGTGGCTAAAAGGTGGTCAGTGCTTGTCATGTTGGTAAATTAAGGGTATGCTACAAGATACCTGCAATAATAAAATCTATGAATGAAAAAGAAGAGGACTTTTGTAAGATGATAGTGGGAAAGGATCTTCAGATCTGACCGAGAGATACTGAGAAACTAGGAAAGCAGGAGCTATGGTATCACCAAAGTCAATGACTAAGTGTGGGAGCTGCTTGGAGAAGACAAACAGAATGACTTCTAAATGGAATGATGTTCTGTTAAGCCATTCATTGACTGAAAAGGAGAGGATATTGGTACTTAGACTATTGTTATAAATGGTTAGAAAAACACTGACCTTAAATGTGATGTTACTAAAAAGTCAAGAAACACTCAAATAAACTCCTAAAGACATTATAGATATCCTTCTTTGCAGAAGCATTGTCAGATGAAATTAGTGGTATTGTGTCTTTTCCTATAAAAGAGGTTGTTCTGGCAATCTGGCAATGCCAAGAACAGATGAAGGAGATGGTTATTTCTGGTGGATTTTGGTTAATACACCTCTTCAATGTTGCATGGAAGACTGGGATAGTACTTCTGCATTCGCAAACTGGGATGACTGTCTGATGATGACCCAGTTTGAGAAAGGGCACAGGAGTTTGAATTCTATCAGAGGGCATTCACACTCCACAACCTTGCTGGAAAGTTCACATAAGCATTGTATAAAAGAAAACCTGTCTAACAGCTGTGCATCTGATTTACGACAATGATGTGGATTCATCCTGAGTATAGACAAGTGGGTCAGCTCTTTAGTTCTGTATGAATGTTGGAGTTTTTGAGAGTGTGTCAATATGATCCACAAATGCCTTAGTCTGTGTAGCTCAAATTGTCTATTGAGGAGTGTTACAATATTATAGGCTCTAATGGCAGTGGTTGCTTGCTATTTGGTTTCTCTAGGTTTGTAAATGACAGTTGTGTCTGAAGGTTTCATTATTGAAAGATAGATTCAATTATAGCATACGCTTCAGCAAGAGTATATATTACCTCCCTCATCTTTGTGATATTCATGTATATATCAAGCTTCAGGAAAATACAAGGGTTGCATCTTTGTTGTTTGCCTGCAATATTGCACTCTAGGCTTCAACTAAAGTGATCTCAAAATGCACTGCAGTGATACACTGTTGAGTGTGGACTGGTAAGATGAAAACCATGATCTTTAAATCTGAAATCATTATTTCCAGGAAAAGATGAGACTGCTGTCTATAGGTTATACAGGACCAGCTACCACATGATGAAGAGCTTAAGTAACTAGAGATCTTGTTTGCAGCTGAGCATAGAGGATATCAGGAAGGGCTGCACTGGCAGTAGTGAAGCCATGCAGTGAAGTGTGGCGATGAAGTAAGAACTAAGTCAAAGGAGTTTGCTATCAGTTTAATGGATAGTCTTTGTTTCCATCCTCAACTATTTTCCTAAGTTTTGTATAATGATTGAAAGGAAGAGATCATGCATACGAGTGGCAGAAGTGAGGTCCCACTGCACTTTTGTCCTTGTTGTCCATTACAGAGTGTGCGATTTTGTAATTCAGGAGGACCTCAGAATAGAGCCACTGCTCCTACTTATTGAGAAGAATCAGCTGATGTAGTCTGAACACATGATGGCTCCTAGCCTCTCCCACAAGAAGTTTCCAAGCATATCCCAGATGAAGAAGGTTCCAGGCCACATCCAGGTCATGCTGACAAGATTATATTACTCTTTTTTCTAGGAAATACACAGAAATCTTGTAAAAAGAACTGGGGACTGTTACTGGGAGTAGAAGAGTAATCTATCCTCTATAGTATTATCTCACTGCAACTATTACAAAGACAAAATATTTAGAAAAATGAAGGGGTACTTGATCTATAGGGATTCCATTATAACTCATGGCATGGACTTTAGCCTGTAAGGGCATTAATGTACCAACAACATTAAAGAAAGTCTAATGTTGATGCTTGCTCTTTTGCTATGAGCAGATGGGTATATACTGCATTGTTCTGCTAATTTAATATTTTATCATATTTTTAGATCTGAGCTTGTAACATATTTAGCGTTGTGAGCATCATGTTTTTAATTGTTCGAGGAGATTATAACGAACAACACCAAAACCACTGCACAAACAGGTTGACCTTAGCCCTGTTATTTGTTACTCCAGTTACTATGAACCACAATGTTAAAAGTAGCATCTTGCATTTTGAAATTTACAGCAAAGATAAATGCAATGGCAAATGAATGGGCCAACAATTTTAAATATAGTGTTACGGACAGTCTTAATTTTTCCCACACAACAGTATAGAAGTGCTCTTAACATTTTTATAAGTAAATGATTGCCCTTTTAAATCTGGTTGACAGGAAATTGAAATGGAACTGCAGTGGGAAAATATGGTAATATTATCACACCATTTCTTGGATTTTTTCTGTATTATTGTCACAAAAGTAACCCCTGCTAGATTTCATAATCAGGATTCAGAAATTCCTATTTTTATATCTTTTAATGATACATGTGTGTTGTTGTTATTATTATTGATATAATCTCATTTAATGATGACACCAATAAACATATTTTACAAGCTAGCCCCATGACTTGACATGATTTTATCTTTTTATCTATTGACACTTTTTTGCTTTGGTGGTACATTATATATGCCTTGCCAGACTAATATTTATTTACACGAATCTCATCATCAGTTATATTAAATCTGCACTTAAAATAACTAGAAGGGGCCAAACAATGATTCCTGAGTTTGACAAAGCTATCTTACATAAACAGATTATATTCATTCAAATATATAATATTACCACCTATAGGATCATTGGGGAAGTGACGAATAGCACATTCAGAATTATGACATGATTTTCTAATGTCAACTTTGGGACTACATACTGAATCTCAATTGTGGCACTGTAAAATCATCATTTTAATGACACCTATTAGAGGTTTTAAAATTACTCACTGCATTCCCAAGCAATAAGAACTCTTTAGCAAACAATATCAGATGATTTCAAAAGTAAATTATTTAAAAAAAAAATCTCTTGATAACTGTATAGGAATTGGAAAATGTATATAGCTTAGACAGATACTTCTTCCAGAAGACTAGCTGCTTAGAAGGAATTAACATTAAATTCTGTGAATTTTTTTTTTATATAAACTGTATTGAGCTTGCTAGAATGAACTGGTTATATGCTTATTTGCTTAAGCTAAGCAGAATAAAGCCAACACTCATCTGTGCACATTGTATCTCTATTTCTCTTACAGTTTAATTTAGTTTCAAGAAAGAAATATTAGCAGCACTAAACTACTGTTACATATAGCTCCCATAAGTCCAGAAGACATAGAATTATGCACTAGTAAAGAATCAACATCGATGTAACTAGGATTCTATTAATGCAGTTAATTTTAAAATGCTAAGGATCACTGAAATACTTGATCACATGAGCTATTGCTACATTTTAAGTACTGTATGTCAGTTTCTGCAAAGACCTTCTTATCGTGTTTCACAGGAAGTACAGACATACATACCACATTCCGGAGCTGTTGTGCACATACCTCTGGGTGGTTTAGAATGTTCTGCTGACAAACATCACATCATGCAAATAATACCAGTCACACATAACATAATAACTTAAGCCTTCCACATATTTTAATATTATTGCCAACAAGCAATTGATGTTTAAGACTGTATTCTATAACATCATGCTGGGAAACCTAATAAAGTGAAAAGCATGGCACTGCATAGAAGTATTATACAACAGACAAGTTCTGCATTTTAGTGATGCAGCTCCAGAAGTACTTGGAAAGAAAATGGATTTTTTTTCCTAACTGCAGCTACTAGAGTGTAGTTGAGTGACTGACTTGTAGAGAGGCTATGGCTGCTAGCTACCTAGACATAATGCAGAGGCTTGTCACCATTCTACACCATAAGCATACTCCATTCATATACCAAATGTGTGTGTGTGTGTGTTTGTGTGTGTGTGTGTGTGTGTGTGTGTGTGTGTGTGTGTGTGTGTGTGTGTGTGTCTGTAAGAATACACCACTTAAACCAAGGTGTGCATTTGTGTGTGTGTGTGTGTGTGTGTGTGTGTGTGTGTGTGTGTGTGTGAGTGTGTGTGTGTGTGTCTGTGTGTGTGTGTGTGTTGCATGAGTTGAAATAAACTAATAACCTACAGTGTACCACTATTTCAAACCAATCTCAGCCCTAAATTTACACAATACTGTTAAATATGAACAATAGCAGTATTAAGATTTTGGCCTTGTCAGCATGGTATGATGCATTAAGCAGAATGTGTGGGCCTAATATATTCTGCTTCGCTGTATTATAGTTTACTAACATTTGAACTGCCTTTTATCTATGAAATAAAGTATATCTAAGATATGATCAAAGAAAACTCAAAGAATATAAAGTAGTTTCAGTCAATTAGTGCACTGAAATTAATTCAAGGAGATAAAAGTATTGTGATGCCTTTCCACATTAATAGAGAACATTTAGGTTTTCTTGACATTTTTTGTCTTTGTGTTTTTTTCTTTTTTTTTATGAAGATTAAGACAATGGCAAGGTTTTGCTGTCAAATAATACCGACCATACAGAATAATATCAGGTTATTTTAGGAAGATGAAGACCTTAGATGCCTGACACAAAAGCTCAGAAAGCACCCTAATGGTTATTAATGGTAGCTGTCATTCATATCTCTCTCAGGATGAGTCATGCTGGGTATACCAAATCCCCAGTCGGTTCACATTTTATTAGCTTACTGTTTGCAAGATCACTTGACAAAGAAATATTGCATTGTTAACCTAGTGCGTCCATCAAGATAAACTAACATAGTTATTGAAAAGAGTCAAGCAGGTCATCACCTGCTTTGTCAGTCAATAATACTTGTAAGAAGGCAATTTTCAGCACGCTAGAGGCCAATAGTTTAATTTAAAGTTCACTACATTTTAATTGTTATGATCATTTTGAAAGATAAAGCACTGAGCAATTGATGCTGTATTGCAATACATGTTTTGACTTAAATCAGAGCTGTTTTTTCTTACAACTACCTATCAGATGACATAAAGTGGCTATCTCTGTTAACAAAGATGTACAGTAGATCTTAAAGTGAATAAATATATATATATATATATATATATATATATATATATATATATATATATATATATATATATATATATATATATATATATATATATATATATATAGACACACACACACAGAAAGAGAGAAAGAAATATAAAGAGATTATAGATATATAGAGAGATACGTACACATACACATGTACCCACACACACACTTATATATGTATATATCTATATATAGTTATATTATATATATTATATATATAATCTATATATATATATATATATATATATATATATATATATATATATATATATATATATATATATATATATATATATATATAAGAGAGAGAGAGAGAGAAAGAAAGATATATAATATCTATCTATAGCTATATCTATATATATTTATATCTGGATCTATCTATCTATCTGGATCTATATCATTTGACTAAATTTTCAGAAACTCAAAATTCATATTAGTGAGATGATATGATCAAATTTCTGAAAACTCAAACATTAAAAAAACACAAAAATCTATCTTTGTTATGGTGCCCCCACCTGCACTCCTCACACCCCTGTTAATTATATAAACCAACTCCAAGATTGCACTACATTGAGGAAAACAGTGGGCTGGATTTAAGAAAGCTTGCACGGAGTTGTAGAGTAGAGTAAGACATCAGACAGCCAATATGTCTGCCAAGCAATCCAGCAACAGCCGGCAGGGGTGTGCATGAGAGCTTCTAAAGCTAGTCTTGCATGGACAGTGCCATGGTATGCAAATGACCTCATTTGCTGCTGAAAGCTATGTAAATTAGGTAAATTTGCAATCCAGGAAACACTAACCTGTCCGTGGAAGAGTAGTGTTATCTGCAGAAATGTACTCCATTGGTAACGGAGTACCATTCTGCAAATAGCAAAACGGAGCTATGACAGCTCCAAATAAAGGATGCATCCAGTTGAGGAAGCATGCCAATGGCCAAATATAAGGCCATTGGCATTTTCAAATGTTTAAAGTTATTAAAATCTAATCTTTTCCCGATCTCTGATGTTTAAGCGTAGCGCAGCGCTGTGCAAACATGCGGCACTTAAAAAACAAGAAAATAATTAAAAAATAGCAAAAAATAGGCATTTTCACTAAAAAGCTTATCCTGCCATGCAGGTGAATGGCAAGCTGAAGACAACATGGCCACTGAGTAGTGGTTGCTAAGGGGGGAAGCTCAGTGTGAGAGATGTAACCAAGCATTAGTAGGCAATCCTATGCAAATGAGGATAAGGACAGTGAATCCCAATTTTCCCCAGCATGTGAGCCATGTCCCAAGAGTGTAAGTGTAGGAGTAGGTGAGTGGTAGAGTAGAAGATAGATGACATCATGAGGGAGTGTGTTAGAAAGGCTGTATGCTTACTGGAGCACAGTGTCTTGTGTTTGCCGTGAGTTGCTCAGGATTGCAAGAGGCATGTCTACAGTTGTCCTTTTTGAAAACCAGAAACCAAAGGCGTACACCATGAATATATCTGAAATTTCTTGCAAACGTGCACACAGCATGTGCGCGTGTGCACGCATGTGTGAGCTTGTTTGCGCAGTGCTGCCCTGGGCGGAAACAGAAAGGGAAAAGGAAGGAAAAGAAGTAGTAGGAAGTTAACCAAGGAGAAGTATCAGAGCTGCCAGGTGAAATATATCAGAATCAGCTAATTACACAGGCAGTAAACTAGCCCAGCACAGCCCAGCACTTTAAACTCTGCAAACAGCATTCTTCCCTGTTTATTCCCAAGAACTCTGCAACACTGCAGTATACAAAGAGGGAAAGCTTAAGTCAGACAAAATGTTAGGGGCTGCTCTTGCTATCATAAACCAACATGTGCAAAGTGCTGAGGATGGTGATGTTGTGAATGCTGCTGAGCAGCCCACAGTGAGGAGACGGAGAAGAGTGTACAGACCCAGGGTAACCTACCAGGGGCTACATGAGCTGGAGATAGTGGAGCACTATAGGGTGGACAGAGAACTCCTGCAGCAAATTGTTGAGCTGTGCCGGCCACGCCTCACATACAGAACCAAGAGAGGGGAACCCATCCCAGTGGATACCAAGGTATGTGTTGGCCTACGAATGCTAGCTACAGGTACCTTCAAGAGACAAACTGGTGATATGATGGGGATTTCACAGGCATCAGCATCCAGGGTGCTGCACGAGTTCCTGGATGCCATGTCAGCACATGTCGGTGAGCATGCTCTTGCTATCATAAACCAACATGTGCAAAGTGCTGAGGATGGTGATGTTGTGAATGCTGCTGAGCAGCCCAGGAGTGAGAGAGAGGAGAGAGAGAGGAGTGCAGACCCCAGGGCTACATGAGCTGGAGAGAGTGGAGAGCACTATAGATAGGGTGGGACAGAGAACTCCTGCAGCATTTGTTGAGCTGTGTGCCCACGCCTCACATACAGAACCAAGAGAGGGGAACCCATCCCAGTGGATACCAAGGTATGTGTTGGCCTACGAATGCTAGCTACAGGTACCTTCAAGAGACAAACTGGTGATATGATGGGGATTTCACAGGCATCAGCATCCAGGGTGCTGCACGAGTTCCTGGATGCCATGTCAGCACATTTCCCCAATTCCCGTGAGGCATTGGCCAGCAATATCTGTCTTTTCCACCAAATAGCAGAATACCCTGAGGTAGTGGGTGAAATAGACTGCACGCACATACACAACAAAGCATCACCCGGTGAGCGGGGTAGAGTCTACATCAACTGCAAGGGCTTCCCCTCCATCAACTGCCAGGTCATGTGCGATGCCCAGGGCATAATAATGAATGTGTGTGCTGGCTGCCCTGGAAGCTATCACAATTCCCACATCTGGCATCTGATGCAGCTGTACCAGAGATTTGCCAATGGGGACATCCCTGACAGTCACCTAGTGGGGTATGCTGGATATGCACTGGAGCCGTGGCTGATGACACCCATCAGAAATGCACACACACCTGAACAAGAACTCCATAATGAGGCACACGCACAAACAAGAAACATTATTGAGCGTGTGTTTGGGATGCTCAAGTCACAGTTCCGGTGCCTGGACACATCTGGTGGAGCCTTGCAGTACTCACCAACTACATGTACCCAAATTGTCATGGTATGTGCCATGCTACACAATATGATCCTGCGAAAACAGCTGCAGCAGGAACAGCATGGGGCAGGGCCACACAGCCCTCTACCATTGGCAAGGCCTGCACAGGCACAGCGTGACTCAGAGGAGGAACAACCTGAGCCTGCCCCAGTAGGCAGAAGGAGGCATGCCCAGTATGCCCTGGCCTTGGCAAAGAGGCAACGCATAGCACATACGCTGACTCAGTAGGAACCCTGGAAATGACACCTCTCTCTGACTTGCACATACAGTAAAAGGGATGCCTAACTTGACACTACATATTTTCAAACATGTATAGGGAGTGTACTATGTGCATCTGACATAGGCAGCCCTGCAGCACCACCTGAGGGATGAGTGCCCTATTTTAAGCAATATAAAGCACTGCTAAGCACATTTTACCAGTACTGAGCATATTTAAATTCAATTGCCCATAGCTGTGCACCGCGCTAACCAGCGCAACGTCGGGCAACATTGAGCAATGTTGGGCAATGTTGGGCAAAGTCGGGCAAAGTGGGGCAAAGTCAGGCAAAGTTGAGCAAAGTCGGGTAAACATGCTCACACCTGCTTTACTGTTCCTTAAGCAGTCTGGTCTGCCCAGCAGGAAAATAAAAAGCAGTGACAGGGCTCAAACTCAGGATACTGTGCACTATAGTCACAGTACTGAACCATTAAGCCATGACAGCATTTCACTAGCACAGACACAACTTAACTCACTCACACATACCAGTTGGGGGGTGGTCACATACTTAACAGTCACAGCCAGCAGGACAAATATAGACAAACGCAAACACAAACAAATGCTGTATCATGCCCTCTAAAGAGGCATATGAGTAACCTCCCCCCAGGCCTATGCAGATAGATAAGAGCAGGCCAAGCAGTGTGATGTGGGTTGGGTAGGCTATGAAGTCACAAACTAATATGTGTGTAATTGGAAGCTACGGTCTGTAGTACAGTGGTATGCCTCAAGTCAGTACGATAGGCAACAGTACAGACTGAAATGGAGTACCTGACATAGCAGTGCAGGCCTAGTAAATGTGTACAAGGGTCAGGTGAACCCTTCATCCTATGTACACCCACAGTAACAATCAAGTGTGCCCCCCCCGGGTAGAAATATACAAATAATAGCTGTCCCCACTGTATGTAGAATGACTCGTGGAAGCCCTGCAGGCACACTGTGCTTTCTGTTGATGTACAACACAAAGGTGAGCCCTGAAGTAAAAAACAACTTGATTTTCACACACATATAGTATATATGCTCATACTGGGCATGCTCACACACTTGGGCCATGTCTGAGTACAGCAGTGGGCCACACATATCTGGCAGTTGCAGTTCTTACTCCAGACACTTGTCACTATTCACCAATCCTGCCCTCTGCACACACGGATATGAAAACAGACCCATATAATATATTGGACATCTGTCATAATCAAACTATGTACTCCAAGTACTTAAGTTGTTCAAAGAAAGTGAAAAACCAAAGAAGATCAATAATTCTCCAATCAGTATCATCAAGAAACAATGAGGACTCCTAACATTATCCAAGCCATGGTCAAAGAGTCCATAGAGAACCATGAAGCTTTCTTTCGCTATGTCATAAATATCAATGTAAACTCATATATGTTCTGAGTCAGTGCAAACTGTAAATGAATGCATGTACATGACTGACATTGCCAACATCTTGTTAGACAGGTTCATACATATTTACCCCCTTCTCACTGACAAAAGGGCCCATTATCATACCTGGAAATTGTGAAAACCCAGAAATCACATATACAATGGTTAAACAGCTCTTTCCAAACCTAAAAACATGGCGTGTATGGGATAACATGGTTTCCCTGGCTGTGTCATATGTAAAGTCCAAAACAAACAGTCCCTGCACCTGAACAGTCTGTTGAGACTCACCATCTGTACAGGATATGAAACTGTTGAATGGGTTACAGCAACATTTGGCACACTCCATGAGTGTTGGTGCACAGCAGACCATGGGAACTATTGTCTTATAAGCCTAATAAGTCTGATGTGCAAGGCCATGGAGTCCATCATTATGGAACTCATAAACAGAGCTATTGAGAGCCTACAAACACCCAACCTTACCCATTTTGGTTTGGTCAGGGGCAGATCATGGTTCCTAAACCTGCTAGACAGTTTTCAAGACAGTCACCCAGGACACGCATCAATGAAATGAGCTACACACGGCCTACATAGACCTTGAAAAGCCCTTCTCCAACATCCCACACACATCGTATCCACAAAATCAACAACCTGTGCATAAACACATATGTCATCTGATGGATTGCCAACTGGGGCACAGATAGATCCCACAAGGTAAGAATTGGGGTCTCCTGTTCAAGCTGATAACAACTGCTGTCCCCCATGGCTCAGTCCTGGGACCCCTCCTGTCTGGTGTATACATTTCAGAAATACATTTAAACACGAGGGCTATGTTTAGCAAGGTTTGTGGATGACTTCAAAAAGGTTGTCATAATCGATGTTTGGGACAACAGACATCCTTAAAAAGGGTCTCAGTCAGATAGATGTGGTGTCAAACTTATGGGCTCGAGCTACAGTCATACAAATACCACATAGGTGCCAACACCCTAAATATGGAGGTAATAATAAGGGATCTATGGACACATGTGAATAGTCATCACTACTTCCAGAAATACATTCACAAAGTGGTTAGAAAATCATGCTGTATGTTCCCACAAACTGCCAAGGTCTTTGCATGTAGGTCAAAGGAGGTTCCCTCTACTCATCAGTTATCAGACGCATCACAGAGTACCACAACACACTTGCGATGAATCTGACTAGGCACCTTCAGCAGCTGGAAAGACCACTGATATACCTCAACAAGAGCATTACTGGCCTCAAACAGTTGCATACTGTCTACTCAGGTGATCTCTGCCCAACATACAGGTCCATGTCCAATGCAGAACGGATGTACATGTGCTATCTGAAGTAACTCCAAGCTCACTGTACTACATGATCTAGGGATATCATCATCACAACAATAAATAGAACATGTTGGAGGGATACATTAATAACTCACAAACTTCCCTTTCTTTGGAACAGGCTCCCTCCCAACCTACATTAAGCTGAGTCCCTCACTGACACTATTCCAGAGGAGCCTTGATGAGTGTATGTGAAACTGAACTGTCACACCATGGATCACTTCATCAGCCCTACTACACAGAGGCCTAGGGAACTAACTCCATGGGTTGTGATAGCTGCACACTCTGGCCATACTAATATCTGTCTTCAGGCAGATAGCCTATTACCAACCTATGTACCTATATATATATATATATATATATATATATATATATATATATATATATATATATATATATGTAGGGGGAACACAGTATATTAAGCCAAAGATGGATGGGCAAAGATGTGTGTAAGGGGGTGACCATGACAGGGAGCCATCCAGGACTGTCCCACCCAGCACACATCCCAATGGCACAAAAGACATGAGGTGCACATTTCACCCAGTGTACATAACAGCCACCAGTATCTGTAAGCATTACAGTGTATGTGGTCCATGTGCCTGCTGTACAACATGACGGTACAATGAAGTACACATCTACTATCTGTAGACATGTACCTGTCACATAGTCTACTACATACCTATGAACCTATCTTCAATAAGGCATATGTTAGCCTAGGCAAGTTGTGCAGCTTTCACCACCCCATTGGGTAACCACCCCACTGGGTAGTCTCCCAAGCCCTCGTTCTAATAGTTAATGCCCTATGCCCCTTTCTAGTGGGGCTGCTGATGTGATGGCTGGCATGAATTGTCTGTTTCCCATCCACTCATCAAGGTTCCTATTCAAGAGTGTCAGTGAGGGGCTCTGTCTGATGTACATTGGGACTCTGTTCCACAGTAAGGCAAATGCATGGGATGGTACTCTACCCCACCAGCATGTTGTATTCATTGCTGTGATGAGGTTCATATCCCTGGGTGACTCAGTTTTGTTATCTGTAGATGGAGCATGCTAGCAGTTATGTGTTGGACATGGCTCTGTATGTTAGGCCGAGTGTGCCTCTGAGTAGGCGGTATGCAACGAAGAACAGATTTAGTTTTACCAGTTGTGTTGCATAACACAACTGTTTGAGGCCAGTAATCCTCTTGGTGAGGTACCTCGGTGGTCTCTACAGCTGCTGGATATGCATAGTCGAGTACATCCAAAATGGTGCATTGTACTCAATGATGGGTCTGATGACTTAAGAGTTGAGGGCCACCACTACCTCTTCGGATCCTGATGCAAACCCTTTGTTGATTAGGTGGGCCACATAGGATTTCCCAATCACTTTGGCAACATGGTTGTCAAAGGAAAGATGATTATCTACTTGTGTCCCCAGATCCCTTATTACCTTGTCAGTTTTAAGGGGATAACACCTGTGTGGTAGTTTGTGTGTACTTTGTTTTCACCAAAGGGGATCACTATGCATTCCTCCACATTGAGCTTGAGGTCATGATTCTGACACCACACATCTGTCTCATAAAGTCCCTTCTGGAGAATATTTGTGTCATCCGGGGAAATCTATTATGGCAAACACTTTACAGTTCCCAGTAAACTTAGTCAACCACAACCCTCCTGTGTTGGCATGTACATCTGAGAAGTCTATACAAAACAGTAGGGACCCCAGGACTGAACCCTGGGGGCCACCAGTTGTTACCGGTGTAGAGTCTGGCATGTAGCCAGCAACTCTTAATTTGTGGAATCTATCTATGAGCCAGTTTGCAATCCATCTTGTGATGTATGGATTCATGCCCAGGTTGGTGAGTTCATGTATGATACCTGACTGGGGAATGGTGTCAAAGGCTGTAGTGAGGTATAGGTAGGCTGTGTTGAGCTCATTTCAATCATCTGTAGCCTGGGTAATGGTCTCAAAGAAATACACCCAGTTCAAGAGGCATGATCTGCATATGATGAAGCCAAACTGGGTGTGCTCAACTGTGTGAAGGTTCACAATCTCTTTATTGTTGACTTCCATTATGATTGGTTCCATTGCCTTAAAGATTAGACTCATCAGGCTCATAGAGCATGAATGGCAAGGGGGTTTTGTCGCCCCACCCTTGCGGAGTGTGAAGAATGTTGCTGTGCAACATTCTATGGGCACATATCCTGTACAGAGCATGTAGAGATAGGTGTAGGTATCCTTGATGAATATGGATACATCTCCATCCTATGTGCTATGATCCAGGTCTTGATGCTGGAGGATATGGAATGAGTAGTATCCTGGTAGTGCCGGTGTGCTCTCTGGAGCCTTGAACTAGGTTTCTGTTACTGCACAGATATCAATATTCTTCATACTGAGATGTGGCTCGAGTGTGTGCACCTGGAGGCTGAGACTTCTGGCAATGAGCAGCATTTAGCTAACTTTGTGGTTATTTGTGTTGGTTATGGGGTTTGGTTTGTCCTGAGTGACTGGTGTCCCACACCTGAAGTTAACACCTCATTGGTCCCATCTGACCATAAGCTGATTACCCTACATATCCACATTCTGGACCCAGCCCCCATTAAGGAAACCATGTTAAAAATGTCTCCAAAGCCAACTTCATGCTTCTTAAGACAGAAGTGCTGAACCTCAGGACACCCATGCAGATGGACAATGCTGTTACGACTACTGAATCCTTCACAATTGTACTTTATAAGCACTTACATGAGTGCATGCATCGTGCTATCCCAAACAGAATCCAGATGCTATCCTCCAAGAAAAGGAAGCCAATCTGGTGGTTCACTGCCATAAACAAACTGCACAACAGAAGGAAGAAACTGTTGCAAAAGAGGGTAAAATCCCATGAGTGGTGGAGCTCCCTGGTCAGACTCAGGAAGAAGCTGCGATCCCTGATAAAATCCTCCAAAGCTAGTTATGAAAACAAAGTCGACACTGATTCTAAAGACAACCACAAAGCATTATATAGCTATGTCAAGAATCTCAATGGCAATACTCAGATCTACTCTGAGTTACAGCAGAATGACACTAAATATACAGACCCAAATGATATTGCCAACAGCCTGGCAGATAGGATCAGTGCTAACTTTACCCCCCTCTCACTCATGAAAGAGCACATCTCTATACCGGAAGAATGCAAAGTTGCTGTCATCATGGCTGCACAGGTAAAAACCACTCTGCAAAGCCAGGAACACAGCATCCGGGAGAAAAGATTACATCCCAGGCTGCGTTCTACATGAACTACAGAACAAACTGGTGCCACACCTACGTACCATGTTCAATCATAGCCTCACCTCAGGCTTTGTGCCTGCTGAATGGCACACAGCAAAGGTTATCCCACTACACAAGGGGGGAGCCACCACGGACCCCGGGAACTAGCGTCCCATTAGCCTGATGAACCTGATCTGCAAGACCATGGAACGTATCATCATGGAACTTATAAACAAAGACATTGGTAATCTCCAAACTCTGGACTACAACCATTTTGGGTTTGAAAAAGGCAGATCATATCTCCTAAACCTGATAGACTTCTTTGAAGTAGTCACCAAAGCCATAGACAAGGGTAAGGTGATTCACACAACCTATCTAGATCTTTCAATGGCGTTCAACACCATCCCCCACTCTGGAATTATGGATAAACCCACTAAACTAGGTATAAATCCCTATGTCACAAGATGGGTTGCCAACTGGCTCACTGACAAAACCCACACTGTGAAAGTAGCAGACTCCAAGTCCGACTTCGGACCAGTAACAAGTGGAGTACCACAGGGTTCAAGTCCTGGGTCCTGTCCTGTTTGGTATCTACTTCCCTGAAGTACAGGTTAACATGGAAGGTCTCTGGCTAATGAAGTTCCCAGATGACTGCAAACTAGGAGCCATAATCGAGACTACTAATGATGTGGACATCCTACAAAAGGGCTTCACTGAGGCAGATGCCTGGTGTCAAAGCCATGGGCTCAAGCTCAATGCCAAAATTTGCATTGTCATCCCCTTTGGTAAAAACACTGTACCCATGAACTACAACATAGGTGGTAGTATACTTAACAACGAAAGTGTGATAAGAGATCTTGGGACACAGGTTGACAGTAGACTCTCCTTTGATAATCACATCACCACAGTAGTCAGGAAATCATTCTACGTGGCACACCTTATCACAAAAGGTGTCTCATGCAGAATAAAAGAGGTCATTGTTCCCCTCTACTCATCACTCATTAGATCCATTATAGAGTACAATGCCCCTTTTGCTATGTACCTCACAAGACATCTACAACAACTGGAAAGCCTGCAGAAATACCTCACAAAGAGGATTAGCAGCCTCAAATATATGCCATACACAGACCATCTCAAAACACTACAGCTTTACTCTGTCGCATATTGCCTACTCAGAGGTGATCTTTGCCTAACATGCAAAGCTATGTCAAACACAGAGCTGTTGGACATCCTCCACTTAAAGAAATCCCAATCCCTCCGAGCGTTGGCCCCAAAACCCAGAATGAAATACAAAAGGAAGGGGTGTATCCATTTTCATAAAGGATACCCACACCTCCAGGTTAGTGGCACAGCACGAAGCCTTGGAGACCATGCAAGTGCAACTAACATTGGGCAAAGCTGCTTATCAGATTGTAGCCTGCTACAGATCACATACCTTGTCTCAGGACCCTCACCCAGTATTCCTGAGAACACTGGGAAATATAAAGGTCCTACCAAACACCATGATATGAGAAGATTTCAACTACCCAAACATTGACTGGGAGAATTACTCGAGTACAAAGTGTTTTTCCCAATGTTTCCTAGAGTTTATAAACTCAAACGGCCTGGAACAGCTGGTCACCATGCCCACTAGAGGTGACAACATACTGGACCTGATCATCACCAACATGGGGTATCAGTGTTCCAGACCAGAGGTAAACCTCTCGCTGATAATATCAGATCATGAAGTAATCACACTGGACATCCACATCGCAACCCCCCTCCCCAGTCAACAAAACCACTGTGAAACACTTTCCAGAAGCAAACTTCACACTTCTCAAGACCGAAGTGGAAAGTTTCCAAGCCCCCTTGCTACAGGATAATGCTTTCCAATCTGCAGAATCCTTTACAAGTGCATTCTATGAGCATCTACAGGGATGCATGGATCGAGCCATCCCAATTAAAACCAAGACTCATTCCTCCAAAAAGAAGAAACCAATCTGGTGGTCCTTGCCCATAAATAAGCTATACAACAGAAGGAGGAAACTAACAAATGATAAAGCAAAATTCCAAAAAGGAAAGGCATCACTGATCATTATTAGCAAGAAACTATGATCGCTCATAAAATAATCCAAGTCCAGTTTCTAAAGAAAAACTACCAAGGAATCTAAAGATAACCACAAAGCCTTCTTTAGCTATATCAAACATTTAGGTGGCAACTCTCAGATATGCTTTCAGCTACTGCAAAATGAAAAAAAATACACTGAACCAACTGACATTGCCAACATCCTGGTGGACAAGTTCAGTGCAAACTTCAACCCCCCCCACCTCCAAAAGGGCCTGTGTCCATCCCAGAAGAATGCAGAGCCTCAGACTTCATGGACATGCAGGTAAAAACAGCCCTCTCCAAAGCTAAGAACACAGGATCAATGGGACTGGATGGTGTCACAGGCTGCATCTTACACGAGCTCCAAAAGGAACTAAACCCTCACCTACATTCACTGTTCAGACTCAACCTTAGCACAGGCTAAGTACCCAAAGAATGGCGTATAGCAACAGTAATCCCACTCCACAAAGGTGGTGCCACAGCACAACCTGGGAACTATCGCCCTATAAGCCTGACCAGCCTGGTCTGCAAAGCTATGGAGTGAATTATCATGGAACTCATAAACAGAGACATTGGGAACCTCCAGATACTGGACCCTACCCAATTTGGCTTTGTTAAAGGCAGATCCTGCCTCCTAAACCTAGTTGACTTCTTTGAAACAGTTACCAAGGCCATAGATGAAGGGAAGGTAGTCTACACAGCCTACCTGGACCTCACTAAGGCCTTTGACACCATTCCCCACTCTGGCATCATAGACAAGCTTACCAGCTTGAACATTAACCCCTATGTCATGAGATGGGTGTCCAACTGGCTCACGGATAGAACAGACATGGTCAGAGTTGCAGGTGCCATGTCCAACTCTAAACCAGTTACAAGTGGCATCCCACAGGCCTTGGTCCTGGGGCCCCTCCTGTTCAGTATTTACTTCTCTGAGGTACAGGCAAGCACGGGAGGACTATGGCTGACCAAGTTCCCAGATGACTGTGAACTGGGGCCATAATCGACTCTGTGGCTGACTCAGACATTCTCCACAAGGGTCTTACAGAGACAGATACATGGTGTCAAAACCATGGCCTCAAGCTATATGCCAAAAAATGCATAGTCATCCCCTTTGGAAAAAACAAAGTGCCCAAGAATTACCACAAAGGTGGTAATCCACTAGGTACCTAAATGTAATTAGGGACCTGGGGACCCAGGTAGATAGTAACCTCTGTTTTGATAATCACATTGGCAAAGTGGTTAGATATTCCTTCTATGTAGCCCACCTAATCATGAAAGGGTTCACCTCTAGATCAAGAGAGGTAATTGTGCCCCTCTACTCATCACTCATTAGGCCCATAATAGAGTACAATTCCCCATTTGGTATGTACTTTAATTGGCACATGCAACAGCTGGTAAGACCACAGAAGTACTTCACCAAGAGGATCATGGGCCTCAAAGAGATGCCCTATGCAGCTCGACTAAAGAAACTCCAGCTCTACTTGGTTGCTTACTGCCTGCTCAGAGGTGATCTACACCTGACATATAAGGCCATGTCCAACCCGGAATTAATGGACATGCTCCACCTCAAGAAAAACAAATCTCTGAGAGCCACATGCTCCAGTGAATTAAACCTCAGCAAAGCAATAGACAGGATGAGCTGGATGGATAGATTCCTGTCCCAGAGACTTCCCTCACTCTGGAATAGAATCCCAGTTGATGTTAGGCAGAGCCCCTTGCAGACTCTCTTCAAGAGGAATCTTGATGAATGGATGGGAAATTGCAAATTTACCCCTGGGATCACTTCAGTGGCCCTGCTAGACAGAGGCCCAGGACACTAATTTAAAAAGGAGGCGAAAGCCAACACATTCTGGCAAGGCTTATAAATGCCCTTGGGCAGAAGGCCTAGTACCTACCTATGAACCTATGAATCTACAAGCTCTACGGACCAAACCTTGTCAGCGCAATCAACAGAACATGCCGGAGGGATAGATTCCTGTCTCACAGACTTCAGATACTCCAGAATAAACTACCTATCTATATCAAACAAAGTTCCTCATTAGCACTCTTCAAGAAAAATCTTGATTATTGGATGGGAAATAGGAAATTCACCCTGGGGATCACTTCTGTGTCTCTGCACGACAGTGGCACAGGAAAATAAATTTCTTGGGTGGCAAAAGCCAGGGTACCTTTTTGGCTGGCCTTGTATAGGCCCCAGGGCTGATAGACTAGTACATCTCTATGAACCTATGAACCTTTGAGCCTTGCCTAAAAAAGGTAATATGGGGACAGCATGAGCCTTGGACAGTATTCAGAAGCATAGGGTCAACAGGTGCAAACCATCTGTAGTGAAGCAACAAGGCTTGTCTATCATGTCATCACAGGCAGACAGAGACTGGATCCCCTTTGAATGACACCAGAAGCTCAGCCAATTGTTGAAGTTTATCATCTTTCTGTTACATTGCAGTATCATGTAGGTGAAGGTTAGATGCTACTCATGGTTTGACCCTGTGTGTGCCAGCATGTGGTGCATCAACCCATATATGATATGGTCATGACCTATGCATACAATACACTTACAATACACCTAGTATGATAAGCCTGCTGAGGTTAGCAAATGTGAAAAAAACCTTTGTGCAAACTGTCAGCAAGTAATGTCTGTATTGTACCCTGTAACTCCATATTGCTTGCTGAAGTGTAAAGACATACTTAGTTTGGATTAAGAACACCGCACTTGCCAACTGTGTGTGTGTGTGTGTTTGTGTGTGTCTGTGTGTGTGTGTGTGTGTGTGTGTGTGTGTGTGTGTGTGTGTGTGTGTGTGTGTGTGTGTGTGTGTGTGTGTGTGTGTCTCCCTGGGGAGGAGCAACCTTTTTGGAGACTAGTCAAACACCTTAAAAGTGGTATACTTATCTTTGTCAAGTCCGATGATGTCACCATCCTACAAATGTACCTGTGGAAAGGTGAAATCCCAGTAATGTGTATAGCGCGTCGTGTAAATGCGTACTGCTGTAGTATCATAATGTAGTTAGAAAAGAGTTTGAATCTCACACTTGCTGAGTGTGTGTATGTGTGTGTGTGTGTGTGTGTGTGTGTGTGTGTGTGTGTGTGTGTGTGTGTGTGTGTGTGTGTGTGTGTGTGTCTGTGCTCCAGGTGTGTGACACCGTTGGCCAATGTGGAGTGGGTTTTGATTTTTCTAGTGTATGACATATCACAATGACAACTGTATGTGTATTACACATGTAAGGTAGCTGTGGGGCAAATCCATATACGTACATGTGACCTCAAGTATTTCATAGGTGGGTACTCTGCTTTCTCCATGAATTCATGTGTTATCTTTGACAGAGCGTGCTGGTGCTTTCCAGACCTTAGGTCATTTCTGTATGCTTGTGACAAGCTTAGCACTGCAGTGATCCCTGGGCTACGGCTTCCGTTTCACATCCACTCATCGTGGTTTCTACTGAAGAGTGTGAGTGAGGGTTTATGCTTGAGGTATATTTGAAACCTGTTCTAAAGCAAGCAAAGTCTGGCAAAGATGACTAATCATTATAGGTGTGCAACAACCTCTGTGGATCTGCATGCAAACCCTTTATTGCTTATGTGCTCCACATAGGGATTTAAAAAACCCTTTGATAATGCGATTATCAAAGGAGAGATGACTTAACACATGGCTCGATGTATACATTAGTACCTGTTCCACATTTTGGGGGCTACTACCTATGTGGTACTCTGGTGATACTTTGTTTTCAAAAAGTGGATAACTATGCTTTCTTAGGCTTATAGCTTCACAGCATGAGTTTGACACCAGGTATCTATCTGTATGATACCCTTTTGGAGGATGTGTGTGTCATCTGGAGAATAAAGTATAGCCCACAGTATGCATTTTTATCAGACGTGGGCAGACATATCCCTACTGTGTTTGCTTGTACCTAAGAAAGCTATATGCCAAACAGGAGTGGTCCCAGGACTGAGTGCAGGTGAATACCACTTGTTACTGGCATAGAATAGTACATGGAGGCTGCAAATGTTACTGTTTGTCCTACATTTGTGATTCAGTTGTCAAGCCATCATCTAACAATAGTTTATGGTCAGTCTGTTGAGGTTATGTCTAATAGCAGTATGTAGGATGGGTATCATTTGCTGGTGAGCTATAGCTTGGCTGTGTTGACCTCCCCTCCCTCACCTATAGTCTTGTTGACTGGCTTGAAGTCTACTAGGTATAGGAGCCATGATCTGGCCTTTAGAGAACCTAAGTGGGTATGGTGCAGTGTTTGCAGGTTCATAATGTCTCTGTTAATGAGTTCCATAATGCTGTGCTCCATAGCCTTCCAGATAACATTGGTCTGGCTTATAGGGTGAGAGTTTCCAGGACCTGTTGTAGTTCCACCCTTAATCAATTTATGTTAACATTTGCACTGGTTGTGATGAGGGTGGACAGGTTTAAGAATAAGTATATTAGAGGGTCAGGCCAGGTTTGAAGGTTAGTAGACCATGCCAGATAGGCAGGATTAAGTTGGTTTGTACATGTGCTGAGGAGGGATGCAGAGTATATTGTGAAATAGATGCTAAGGATGAAGCCGCCAGGTAACAGGAAAAGAGGAATGCCTAAGATGAGGTTTATGGCTGTGGTGAGAGGGGACATGCAGGTGGATGGTGTGACAGCGCAAGATGCAGAGGGCAGGAAGACATAGAAACAGATGATGTACTGTGGCGATCCCTAATGGGAGCATCCGAAAGGAGAAGAAGGTGTTGTAGCTCAACCCTTGTGGACTGTGAACACCATTACTGTAAGTCATTTCACATGCATGTAACCTGTATAGAGGCTCCATCTGGACAGAGCGTTTAGATGAGTGGTGACTTCATATTCAGCTTGTGTATGATACAGCCAGGGACACTGTCCAGTACCATTGCAACTGTGGTGTGGACCTTGTTAAAGAGATGTTTTAACTAGAGTGTCTGTGAATCATCAGGTATTACGTTCTGCAGGTCTAGAAATGTGGCCCTTGTATAGCGACAGGGTGGTGAAATCCGCATCCAAACTGTCTGACAAGGAATTGGTAATGTCAGTCAAATAAGTGTACTTTGTGACCATTTACATTAACTGTGACCCAATCTGAGATTTCTCCTGTAGATTATGAACAACAGTAAAGAAAGCTTTAGTGTTGTCTTTGTAATCATTGACATTTTGTATTTTGAAGCTTGCCTTGTATGTTTATTGAGGGATAGAATTTTCCCAATGATACTGACCAAAGAGGTTATCCCTTCTTGGTGTGTAACTCTTTTTTGGTATAACATCACACCTTCTATTATATATTTAGTTTATGGCAGGGGTCCATGAGACTAATGAACTTTAACTGTATAAGTGAGAATTTCTTGTGTTTGTAATAGCACAGTCCATGCAACCCTGTAGGTGAACAGTGTGCATTAATACAGGATTATGCAACTGGGACAGTGTTAACCTTAGTAATGCAAACCAATGACAGATAGTAACAACAACATCACCCACAGCACAGTGTCAACCTGTGTCATACACACACATGCATACTCGAGTTCCAAAATGTGTGTAGTACAATGCATACTGGCCAACAATAGAAACTATGAAGTGTTAATACTGGCCAATACAGGGCATGTCACCCTTCCCATGTGTCCAGTATGCATTAACATGCAGACAGTGCACCTCCACCATGTTCACAAATGTACACTTGCAAACCTGTGCTGCACACACCCCACACTTACTGTCCACTGTATAACACATGCTGACACAACTACACACATCAGCCAAGTGGCACATGGGCAAACAAAACACAATTGGAATAAACACTGGTGTAAACAATACAACATTGCTAATTACAGCTTTAATGCATCATGCCTGCTCAGCTACACCTTCAAGGATATCATTACACTTTACTGCTGACAACATGCTACACATTCAACCATTGCTATACTTTATCAAAGTCACCCTGTGCATCAGCACCATGTTAGCCTGTTCCTGCATCAATGTTACAGATGACAGGAGGTGGCACAGGTTTCATCATATGCACAGGGTGTGTTGTTGGTTTGCCAGAGGCCTACACTGAGCCATACAATCAACATGTGTGTGTGAGTGTGTGAGGGCCATGAGTACTCTTATGGGCCAATGCTGAGGTAATGTGTGCGAGTATGTGTTTGCCCTAGGTTTCTGGTTTATGTGTGTGTGTCTGCATGCACACAGTTCCACTATATGGCTGCCATATACGGGGATTTGTGGGACAGCTACAGATTGTACCTGGCAGGCTTTACAGATCAATGACTCTGGCCACGGATACGGAATCTGTGCCTGGCAGGGGTGCTACAGACAGTATCAGGGACTAATCCAGACTGGGTACTATCTGAAGAGGTTGACATATGTCCGCTGGATCCAGGTCCCTGCTGGGACTGGCCAGAGCCACTTGCACATGGTCTTCTAGGACGGTCTATGGACAGCCCCTCCCAACATTGCTGGGGCTGGTACTGGCACTATGAGAGCTGCTGTGACTTGCTGGATGTCCACGGTGGCCTCCAGCTGCTGATGCTGCTGGCATTCGTCCATGTCAACATCTCAACCATTCCGCACTGCCCTGACACATGGACATGACATTGTGGAGGACATCCAATGTCTCACCCCAACGTCTATCAATGACCTCAGTGTAATTACATATGGCACCTGCTAGGTCATGGATACTGTCATTTACAGAGGTGTTATGAGCCCTCTGTGCCCTTAGTCCCTGTCTGGTGTACCGCTCCATTCGTGCCTGTGCCTCCATGACAGCCTGGAACATTCGTGTGGTTGAAACAGTTGTGGAACATCTGCCAGGGGCATGATGACCAGCAGTGCTCTGATGAGAACCCCTGGGCATCTGCCTATGTGGTACTGTTCCAGACATCTGGCTATGGCTGCTGTGTTCTGATACATGTGCCATAGATACCACACTGTCCTGGCCAGTGCCAACCGTACACTGTCCCTCAGCTAAGGGCAATGGTGATGATGGATGTACAAGCAGTATGACTGTGTGCATGGATGGGGTGGAGACTTGTGTACTGTCAACTGGTGGCCCAACAACAGACCCTGACAAACCTGCCTGTGCCTCAACACACCTATCCTCATGATCACTGTCTGTCTCAGTGACATCAGGTTCCCTGCTGCACTGAACCAGCCCGACCTCAGCACCTGTGAGAGGAAAACAGGAAACACACTTTAAGACCTGAACATGATGTCAGACCACATGCACACATGCACACATGCACGTGCACACATGCACACATGCACACATGTGCATGCACACATGCACACATGCACACATGTGCATGCACACATGCACACATGCACACATACAAATACACTCCTCCCTAAAGCAGACACACACACACACACACACACACACACACACACACACACACACACACACACACACAACACCAGCTATCTCAGAACATACACAATAGCAGATGATGCTGGGGTACAGTATGACAAGCAAAACAGTCATATCACACATGTCAGCATGCAGGACATGTGTTGCTCAACAGCATGCAGTGCAAGTGTAGACAATCCTTGTTACTAGCAGTATACATGGCTTCGATGCATATGTTTTGTTATTAGGTGATTGGCTTCCCCCTGGAACGCAATGCATACATGGACACAACATTGCTGTGCAAGTATTCAAAACTCTGTAATGTACTGTGCACCATAACTCACAGGTCTACACACCATGGCTGGATGTGTATCTGTGTGTCAGATAGGTATCCAATGCTGATTACAGCCTCTGTGTCTTTAGCAAATCATTGTGGACACAGGTTTAGCACATGCATGATGAGTATTCACACTACATCATCAGTGGTGCATGTATAATTGATGGAATACCATTCGTCCACATACCCAATGTACAGTAGTTATGGTGAGTGTAGATCATATTGTGGACATGCCAGTGTCATCCATGACATGGCATGCTAAACACAACTGCATATTTAAACATCACACATACCCAATGTGTGTCATATGACCTAGCCACTCAATAGCATCACAAGACATATATGTGTCAGTTGTGCAAATGGTGATTGGTATGCATATTATTTAGAGGTGCATATGTTTGCACACACACAACATTGAGGTGTATAGCAATGAAAGCTATGTGTAGTACTGTGGTTACAATAACTGGATGGGGTATAGTACCATATGCCATCATCATGAAACATCATATGGTCACTCAAGACTACAAATGTTTCCCAAACCAGCACTAATCATGCTGTACTGGAACTGTACTACCTTGGCTACATTCACCATTTCACAACCAGTTGTTACATGGGTTTGTAAAGAGGCCATATATGAGCATTCCCTGACATGAATGTGTAGTGTGTTGCAGAGTGTTTAAATGCCCCATGATAGGCCTCTACCCCTCAGGTATATTATGTGTAATGTGTGGATGAGAGTTTGGATACTGGCGTGTGTCTTTACAGAGGGTTTGTGAATCCTTTATGTGTAGCATGTTAAAATGCTCTGTGTATGACATAGCTGTGTATGTTATGTGCATGTTGAGTATCAACTTTGCCTATCCAATGGTCACTACAGTGTAGCCACATTTGTTTGAGATGGTCTGGGTATTGCATGTGTTTGAGGCAGCTAATCACATTAGTGAGATATGCGTGGTCTTACACCAAACATGCACAGCATGCATTATGGATAGGTGTGTTACATGTGTACATGGCCTACACCTTAACTATGACATGCACTTTTTATTTACAATAATAAATGTAGAACACACTCACCAGCATCTGTCTGCTGCCTTGAGATCACCCCAGAGGGACCTACATAGAGATGAGACAGTTTGTCAGTGGCCAAAACTGTGGCATTGCTACTGTGTGTTTGCAATCTTACAGAAGAACAACAGTTTACATTCACAGGCCTACAGATTATGTTCCAAATGATCAGCATTGCACAACAACAGGCTCCGCATCTTCTAACTACACACTCCACATCTCATATATGCATGATCTACCAATACAGATAACAGTAGTCTACAGATATGCCATGTTACCTGCATGCTCCATGTGTGCTTACTGGGTGGCTCCAACATCCATCATGGTGTATGTCTGCTGCTGTTGTTGTTGGGCAGGTGCCATGAGGCTCAGGAGCAGCTCCTCCACTCTGGTGAGGGGGGGGGGTGGGTGGATATTAACACCACCTCCTGTTGCAAGCTTTTGTCTCCACACATCAGAAGCACGCTGACGAACATGTCTGAGTATATCACTGTAGTGGTGGCGTACCTACTCATATGTCTGGTTATGCACGCCTACCTCATTTACCCTCCAGACATCTTGCCACATTGCAGTACGCTCCTGCTGGTTCTGGCTGGTTCATGAGAACATTAGACTGTAGTGCTGAATCATACAGCTAGTAATGATCTCATCTTCAGCACTACTACTATAGCTGGGATTTCTGTGATGTGCAATGATCCCTGGAAGACATAAAGACAAAATATGTATGTGCAAGTCATATGGCACATTTAACATTATACAGTACAGATATCAAGGAACTGCCATATATAACAACCTATTATCTGAAAGTGAAACACTTTAACTACCACTTATCACAGCTCACGCCACAACTGCTTGAAAGTGCCTGGCTCACTCTATCTAATGAACTATGTTCTGCACAGCAACAAAATAAAATTACTATATAAGACTATATAAGAGTACCTGGCACACTGTATGCAACGCAATGCACCACCTAGCCACAGCAGATATACATCAAGCTGATGTGTAAAGAAATATGTCATCCATCACAATGAGTGTAAGGTCTGGTAAATGTATTACTATTATACCACACAACTTGTTAATGGCAAACCCGTGGCCAAAGTATGTGCACAATTGGGAATATAGGTCGCATACTGCTGTAGTCCACTATAAATGTTGCTGGATATGCAGTTATATGTTTTACCACACATATGACAGAGGACATGTTACAGACATACCCACACACATATCAGACATAATTACAGGACACAAAGGTATGGTGACCCAGATAAGCTTTACATGAGTACTATACAGTACTGTGTGTCAGTACTTACAAAGCCTTAATCTTGAGGAATGTAATCTGTGATGAATACAGGGACCACAGAAAACAGTGGATGCAAGCATTGTGCACATACACCATACTTTGCTGTACAGGCCCAGAGCTTCAAGTAGTACTATAGTACACAGGATTTGGATTCAACATCAATACCAATCAATAATCATTGCTTTAGCCTCCAATGACACACCCCAGTTAAAACCAAGGGACTTAATCACACTGTATGCCATAGCACTTTTTATGCCTAGCAGCAGAATGCACAGCTTTTGCTGGGATCAAAGCAAGGACCCATAATACCATGACATAAACAGTTTCCCACTAAGCTATCCAACAAATACATAACTTTGATGTAATCACAAACACATTGACCATCACAGTCAGTCAACAGTACAGAGAATCTATTGCAACAAGTAGATGTAGGTGTGTATGAGTATATATGACTCTCTCTCTCTCTCTCTCTATATATATATATATATATATATATATGTATATATACATATATACATCCATTGGTGTACATATACATATATATGTAGGCACATATACATTTCACCTTTCATCGTGAGAATATCAATTATACAAAGGAAGTGAGGTGTACAGTAATGTAATAATATCACACAGTCTTGTGATAAATGCATTGAAAGTGTTCACAGCCCAGGTAGCTTTAGCAGGCCTCACTGGCTTCAACATTGCAAACTGAATAAACCACCCACACTGTTTAACCACCACATGTCATATACAAGAACTGTATGCTGTCTTGTTTGTCACACGCTAAAACCTACATACAAATATGCACATACTAACCTTCACCAACATATATATCTCCACCCTTCACAAACAGTTGCAATATGTCCCCTGCTCTATGCACATATACAGATGTGAATATATATGACATATATATATTTCTCCATATGTGTGTGGCATACACACACAAGGTCCACACTGTTGTAAGTCCCTGGACCTCACAACTGAACTGTTGGGCCTTGCTGCAACACAAACAGGTGTCACATGTGAACACACCCTAACATTAGTGGGGGTATATATAGCTACAAATGCTAGATAAGCATACTAGACTACTACAGCAGTTGCCAATGCTAAGCTACACTTTAATATAACGATCATGCATGTGTTGCTCTGTCACACCCATGTTTATATAATGGCAGCGCTAATCCTCCCAACAGCCATTGGCCACACTACTGTACAGAACACAGATAACATGGATCAGATTTTTGACATTTAGTGCTGAGCTACATATTTCACAGGTATGTCCCACTGCCCACAGGTACATACTGTATTGTCCATAGCAGTAGTTAAGCAGGACATCTGTGCATAGATAAGTACTGCTGCCACATATGAATGGTTCTCATTATGTAGACTACTCTTCAAAAACATCTACTACATGCCAGTAAATACATATGTGTCACATACTTTTCCTTTGTATGATTTGTTATTATTTCTTTTTCTTTTTCTCTGTTTCTCTCTCTCTCTCTCTGTCTCTCTCTCTCTGTCAGTCTCTGCAATAGAGTGAATGAGGTTGTTGGCAGCGAATGCAGCCTGCTTTTGTAGGTATTTGCACATGAGCATGTGATGGCCTCTGCACCAATTAGTGGCCACCATTTGCTAATTGCATGCAGCCTACTGTGTAGTAATTGCAGTAATCACTGTCATAGCAACCCAATACTATAAATTGCTAACTCAGGTAGGCGTGGCCCTTTCAGCTTTCCGAGATGGAGATCATTCTTGTTTGCTGTGGACATCATTGTTTAAGACAGACGGTTGGTATAGTTCTTATATCAGAAGCCAGGGGTGTAGCCAGTGATTTACATTTTGTACTCAGACCTAAATGTTGCTGCTTCCAGTACACACTTGTCAGTGTAGAAATGTACTAACCCCTCAAAATGCTAACCCAAGATACATGGGAGGATGTACTTTCTTTTCAAAGTTTACAATTAACTGCCATACAAAGCTAGTTATTGAGATGTATTCCTTTGTCACAAGAATTGTTTGTGAACTGTTATACTGTGAATATTCATTTACTCAGTTCTAAACAGTTTGTGCTTTTTTAGTGCTGACATTAGCACAAGCTACTCAATAAAATTGGACACATTTCAGTACCGTGAGTATGCTTACCTACATCCTTGGTAGACCCTGCACACACAGGTATATTCTACATTTGGGTAGGGGAGCAGAAGTACAGAGAGTGTACGTATTATTGTGTGAATTCTATCTTGCTGGACTTACAGGGTTGCTGTATACATGTTAGTTTATCAAGGCAAGTAGTCTGTCTGCGTAACTCCCAACTGTGGACCTATCCACATGGTAGACAGAGATTAGCCTGTTATTCTTTGTCTGTGCACCACACAGGTCTTTTCAGCACTAGAGCAATGGCATTGTTACAGTTGGTTGCTACCAGTACATGGCTACATCCTTTTGTATTTCAGTGTTGTATTCCTACATAAGGGTATTCTTCCAGAACACCTTACAAAGCTATTTGCACAGTGTGTAACAGCAGAATGGCTGACATGCCTCTGTGTTTCTGCCTCTGCCAGACCTCTCAAACACTCAGGTACATATTTGAACAGACTCAGGGAAAAGTAGAGAAAAAGTCAGGGACACCTTTAAAATATTAATGTCATTAAGTTGAGACTTTGAGAGAACCAGAGCATATGGATTAATACACCTTTTCTAAAGTAGAAGTGTCTAACTCTTAATTATTGTCATTACTCATTATGTGTAATTCACTACCTTTCTGGCCAAAGTCAGTAGTTTTCGGAGGGATTCAGAGGGACAGAGCTAAATTTTGTTTCAAAATCAGGGACATCCCTGAAAATTAGGGACAGTTGGGAGGTATGGCCTCTGCCCTAAACATATATGCCAGTGTTTGTCATGCTATGATACTGTGCAGGGGTTGTAAAGTGATGGTGTAAAATTATTTCCTGCTAGAATGGCTGCTTCTCTTATCACAGTCATGTAATGTAATCCCACAACAACTGTTGGTGAAGATCCACAGAACAAGTTGTGTGGTATGGCATTCCTATTTTTCCTTTACATTCACTCATTCTGATGCATGATATATTTATTTCAGCACCAACTTGTTGTATATCTGCCGTGGCTTAGTGGTACTTCATGCAGTGTAGTGAGTACAAGGTCCGGGGTTTGAGAATGACAGAGGTGTTTTATTTTGCTGCTGAGCAGAACAAGGGCCCTCACATACAGAGTGACTAAGGCACTTTTATGCAGTTGTAAGCGAGTTTGCATGGGTTTGCGCAATGCTTATCAATGCTTAGCTAAGCGCAAACAAGCGCACACTCGCTCAAACCCGCTAACTACTGCTTAATAGTGCTTACTCCCGCTAACCCCCGCACTCATTTCTTTGAAAGAAAAGAAAAATGGGGAGATAGGAAAGTGGTGAAAAAGGGGCACAAAGTGGGAAAGACAGTAAGGAAAATAGCTCGGGATGTGTAGGACGGGCGTAGGGAAGGTCCATAGCTGCCCATTTCTTTAACAGCAACAGCTGTGCATATTGAATAAATTTGGAGGTAAATATGAAACCTTCAACCCCTGAGAGAGGGGTGAGGACAACAACGTATGTTTTAATGCCAATTAAATTACATTTTATGTGTCTAGGGGACATGTGTGCAAAATGGGCAGCTATGTCTGGGGCGTAATTTTTTTGGGGGAGCAGATTGCCCTTTTTTTTCAGGTGAAAGTGGAAAGTGGGGCAGGGGAAGTAGGTATATTTGGGGAGGTAGGTTGGGGAGGTAAACACACAAGACAAACAAGATGCATACAGGGGCGGAATATGACACATGTGGTGGGTGAAAACCATTGACGGGGAAGGATGTTTGGAAATCGCAAGCCCATGAGCCCACAGATGGCAACAGTGGAACTGAGATCCCCACCCATGGGCAGTCACCACTGCACCTTCACAGCCCAGAGGGTGGCTGTGCTGGGGGCTGTGTAGGAGGGGCAGGCTGACTCGGGAGTTGCGCCACTCGTGCCTCAAGCTGGCTTAGAGGTTCTGCAACAGAACGCTCGATCTCTCTACGCACCACAGTCCGGACCGTTCGAAGGGTGATAGGTGGCCCTTCTCCACCCACGCTTGCACGGGGGGGGCGTGCCCCATCCCCTGCAGCGCTTCCACCCGAAGGTGGCACAGGGCCAATGGAGGAAGAGGTCTCAGGCGGGGCACCGGACCTGTTGGTGCCAGGAGCCATGGCCAGCTGAGGTGGGACAGGTGGGTCCGCTGGGACCGGCCTTCCCATACGAACTATGTTTTGGAGAATTTAATAAAGATATGGGTTAGTAACAGTCAACAGCATTCCCAGTTAGTTATAACAGCATGCAGAAGTATTCCTATTAACCCAGCACACCAGAGTTTCAACAGTTGAAAAGCAAGCATAACACATGCATATATAGAACAGTAGTGGACATTACAACAATATGCATGTTTAGTTGATGGCAACAGGCAACCAATATTGTGGTATTTGAACAGACCACATGCATAGAAATAAATGCAAATATTTATAAACCAATAGGACATATGTCCCAACAAATGTTTTGAGATTAGTCAGACCCATTGAGGTGTGGAATTGCATTTTTTATGCACATACAGTAGGGTGGAAAAAGATAACTCAATTAACAACTTATATATCCTTCTAGTTTACACTACATTCCTATTAACTGCAGCTATATGTCTCTTACATGTGTTATTATACTACCCAATGTCCTTCTACTGTGCAATTGGATTTTGCTAGATCAGTATATACATGAGCTGCATCTGACATACAAACTGTCCAGGATGCAGATGTTACTGCTACATATTTTGAGAGTTGCTCACACACACTACCGCTGAGATGGTACACTGACAGCTCTACTTTCATATAATTATCTAGATATGTTCAGGTGCAATTATCAGTTATATGTGAACAGCTCCCTACATTTCTGGCAGCACACTGATATTTCTGGGGAACACAGTACCAAGCTACTCATGTGCCAGATTAACCTGTACATGCTGGGCATGAACCAACAGTTGAGGGCTGTAAATATGCATAAAAGCTACTGGCACTCCCTTCATCCACTTTATATGGGCCTACCCAAGTGTGGATTAGCACTGCTTAATACAACAGTACTATTTCTAAAATGCAACAGTGCAAAAACATATCAAAGAAAATCACACAGAAGCACTCTAGGAATTATACCTTTATTAAATAATTATTACACCTTTATTTATTAGGTTACAACACTTTTTTGAAGGCTCTCTTATTTATTTTATATAACAGTACATGCAGAATAATTATTAAAGAATTATTATGCCTTTATTTATTGGGTTAAAACACTTTTTTTGAAGGCTCTCTCATTTATTTTATATAACAGTACATGCAGAATAATTACTAACCTGCCTGGTGATGCAGCCTTTGCAACCTATCTTCATGGGCTTGCAGATGCATAGCCCAAACACCTGCAGCTGTGAAGTAAATGCAGTGATATTGAGACATACCTATCCATAGTATAGACAAGCATAGCAATTCTTAACGACTTAATACAATGGCTACTTACTCAGTACTGGGGCATTTGCCATCCCACGGGTCTCCTGGATCCACTGGTCCAGTTGATCCTCCTTATGTCGCTTCAGGTCAGAGTAATGGTGCCTGACCTGCTCACCAGTCCGAGGAATGTCAGTGGCACTGGTGAAATCATGAGCTAGACAGTTCCAGGCCTCCGTTTTGTATTGGATGCCCTGGTACTGGCCCCACAGGAGTCTTTCCTCATGATTGTGGACAAGGAGCCAAACCATTACTTTGGTCTCCTCAATGCCCCAACATTGCGCTCAAAATCGAGTGCCTTCTCCAACACCGGCCATGCTGACTGCAGAAGGGAGCTACACCCAGTTATGGCAAGTACTCCCACCTGTGGAGCTTAAATATGCCTCATTTCTTACACTTATTTGTGATTGGCCAGTTTTGAAAAAACTCAGCTGTAGGCACACCTGCTTAGCTGATGTTAGCAATGTTTAATATTCCTTTGATAGATATGTGTTTGTTGAAAGTGCATGGTTATGAAATGCTGTCATAGCTTAGTGGTTATGTACTGTGACTATAGTGCACAGTATCCCGAGTTCGAGCCCTGTCACTGTTTTTTATTTTCCTCCTGGCCAGACCTAAATGGTTAAGGTACAGTAAAGGAGATGTAGCCGTGTTTAGCCGACTTTTCTCAACTTTGCCCGACTTTGCTCAGCATTGCTCGATGTTGCCCAATGTTGCGCTGGTTAGCGCAGTGCGCAGCTACATGTAAACATGTTCTGTTTGTGCTAGTTTGCGTGATATGCAGCTCCGTGCAAAGACATTGTGCTAGTTAACGCAGTGCTCGGCTACGAGCAATTAAATATAAATATGCTCAATACTGGTAAAATATGCTTAGCAGTGCTTTTCATTGCTTAAAATAAGTTACTCATGCATCAGTATGCATAACCATTTCACCTATATATATATATATATATATATATATATATATATATATATATATATATATATATATATATATATAAAATTCGTTCACTACTGCATATAACATTTCAATGCTTTTTACAAAACTTTAAATAATACATGTCAGGAAATAATTTTGTATACAGATTTCCAACAGAAAATGAAAAATGTAGTGGTGGGACTTGAACCATGAATTCCGCCTCTTTGTGCGAAGGCTCTAACCACTACGCTATTGCTATTTCATTCAATTTGCATATATTTTTCTTATTATCCTCTTCGGTGTCAAAACTGCTAACTGTAGCTAAGCAATGGGCAAACCCGTGCAAACACGTGCAAATACGGGCAGCTATATCGGAAATGAAAAAAAAAAAAAACATTTCTTTTACTTTTTATATTTGTACGGGGTTTACTATATGGGGGAGTGTAGTGTTAGAATGTACACATGTGAGCGGACTCGCTCATGTTACTAGACATTTCCCAAGTTTCAAACTTGCAGGGGCATGGATTTTTGTACTGATTGGCAGTCCAACACACCCCCTACACTCATCCACGCTCTGTGTTAGTTTTAGAGTTGAGGCAGCGCATCCTCATTAATATGCATGGCGTGCTGCCATCTTACTCTTAGACTGGGTCTTCCGTGTAAGACTAATTTAGTCTTACACGGAAGATTAGTGAATCCTGGGGAGTAAATTTCCCAATCCTCAGTGTACTGCAATCTCCATTCAAAAGCTTCGGGTTTTCAGAAATTTGATCCTATCATCTCGCTGATATGAATTTTAAGTTTCTGAAAACTCGATCAACCAATAGGGATCCTTCTATCTATCTATATCTATATCTAATATATATATATATATATATATATATATATATATATATATATATATAATACAAACGTACATATATATATATATATATATATATATATATATATATATATATACACACACACACATATATATATATATATATATATATGCACACACACACACATATATATATATATATATATATATATATATACACACACACGTACATTTTTATATACGTACACACACACATACAGACACACACACACACACACACACACACACACACACACACACACACACACACACACACACACAAACACACACACACAGTAAAAGACATTTTTTTTTTAATTTAAATATGCAGCTTTCTAAAACATACTCCCTGGAGTACTTTAAGAATTATATCCTATATATATCCTATATATTGTCATGTATCAGTAAGAGGCTAATATGTACAATTTTCAGTGTCATAGGTTGAGTGGTTAAAAAAACAAAAAAAAACAAAAAGGGATGCAATGCCCAGATTCAAAGATTAGTTAAAAATCCATATCTTATTGCAAAAGTCCTCCTTAAATAGTTGCACGATGTAATTTATGATGATTGAATTGGAAATGCTTTTGTAGTGCAATAAAAAAAAAATCACTGTTTTTAAAATAAGTAAAAATAAACAGAATCATATGCATTACTTTGCTTAACAAATGCCTTGTCTGATTAGAGCACATCACTGTTTAATTAGGCATGATGAATAATGTGCTGTATGGGAAAAATACTACATGTATAATGAAAAACTGAGCAGTTCACCTGATGTATGTCAAACACATTCTGCCACACTTTGGCTTGCTATGTTAAGCAGCTAACTCTCACATAGCTAGCTGGGCAGGAAGAGAAAGTCATTTTTCATCATATAACAAGGGTATTTAAAATAATGGAAGTTTTGTGGTTACCATGGCTTACAATGTATAATTCAGTCCTTCAGCAACAATATTTTGTACTTTTCTAAGTTCTGGCCATTTAGGCTAGCTAACTTAAAGGGAGTTATTGAAATTATGTGATATTGTTGTTCTGCAAAACTTTTGTGTACCTCATGATGTCTTAGCATTATAGTTGACATTTTATTGGTATGTCTTTTATTTTCAGTTGCTATATCCTTTCATTACAAAGGGAGTACTCTTTATTAGTGATAACTCTGAGTGGCTGTGCACAACATTATTAAAATATTTCAGTGTATCTTTTTAATTAGATCTTTCTCATTTCCCAAGGAGACTTAGTAGAACATGTCTTGTACCAAATATAGACTACAGCCATTTAATAACTTTTAAGACTATAAACTTTTTATATATAGGAACTCTTCCTCCTCCCTTCTTTACTCAGTCTTCCAACCATTGTGTGATGTTGGTGATCATTCATACTTGTTTTCCACTGTTACTTATTACTATGACCTGATTTTAATAGAAGTTGTTTGTCTTTGTACGGCAGTAATAGCATCTAAGCTATTTGATCCAACAGTGATATGAGTAAGCCTGCATTCTTAGACTTCCTTCCACTTATTACTTTAGATGGGAGGGAGAGAAGATAGTGTTATGAACAACTTACAGTGTGGGCTTTTCTTGGCTGAAAATTCTCTAAAATAATGGGCAATAAAATGTATGATCCACTGAAATAAGTTCAAGCAAAGGTGATGCATGATTTCATGCATCTCTGAAATTTTGCATGCTAAGGAGGTTAAGGAAGCTAACGTATGTAAAAGTAGCACAGGTGGAGAGACAGCGGTTATATATTTCTATTTCATTATTACTTTCACTGCACCAATAAACAAAATACAAATTGGTTTCCACATATGATTACCAGTATGGTAATTTATACCGAGATCTGAACCCAAAAACAGATACATTTCAGTTAAATGTTGACACCTTCTTGAAAAATAAGCAATGCATGGTTCATAAAATAAAAACAATCCCCCTTTTTTCCTTCTTGAGTCCATCTAACCAGTGATTCTCAGCTAATTTCAATTAGATGGCTTATTAATAAGCTATCTAGCTGCCACTTTAGGTTTATTTTCCAGAGATTTTTGACCTTACAGTACTCCACTGTGGTTTTTGATATTATTTAGCCCAATATTTTCAGGCTTCCAATTCTAGATCTTTCTATCTTTTTGATATTATGCTTTTTAACCAACGGCCTAATAACATTATTATTCTTTCTGACATTGTCAATCCAGCCTCTTCACCACCAATCCCCAGTAAACAGAACTTGCAGCTCCTGGGCACTCTTTTCCCAGATATGTATTCCAATTTTTAAATAACTTCTTCCCAACACTGGTGAATCCTCACACAATTTGAAAACATATGAATCCTTCAGCCTCTTTCCCTCCACATCTCCAGCATTCAGTACTCCTCATTCATAGTCTTATAGAATAATATTGAGGAGTCCATTACCACACACATTGCCAGTGCATATGATGATCCCAAAAATCTGGAAGTGTTTTCAGTCTAGAAGTGAATTCAGTTCCTTATTAGTAAATTTAATCTTGTCCCTCTTCTCCCATCTAACACTTAATATATCCATTTCCTTAACATACTTATGTTTAATAAGCATCTTATACAAATTACTGTAAGAAAGATTTTCTCGATAATCCTGAATTTGTAATAGAGCAGCTAATTGTCCACTTCCCTATCTTGATCTGATACCACTATCAGCCTTTCTGTTGTGAACCAATGCTTTATCAGCTGTTTTAATTGTACAAATTACAACCATACCACTTTGGGCAAACTATACTTATCTTTAAACTTTGCCTAGTCTTCAAAATGTATTATCCAACTCTTAACCCCTTTTGCTATATCTCCTGTGCTCATTTTGTCATTTTCCTTTCAGTGTCTCCAGAACATGGTTTGTACCTGCATTTTACAAACTCACTTATTACAAATGACCATCTCTTCTTCTTCTTCTTCTTCTTCTTCTTCTTCTTCTTCTTCCTTTTTTGACTGTTCCCATTAGGGGTTGCCACAGCATATCATCTGTTTCCATTTCTTCCTGTCCTCAGCATCTTGCTCTGTCACACCAACTACCTGCATGTCCTCTCTCAACACATCCATAAACCTGATCTTAGGCCTTTCTCTTTTCCTCTCACCTGGCAGCTCCATCCTTAGCATCCTTTTCCCAATATACCCAGCACATGTCCAAACAAATGTAATCTCACCTCTCTGGCTTTGTCTCCAAACTGTCCAACCTGAGCTGACCCTCTAATATACTGACTTCTAATCCTGTCCATCCTCGTCACACCCAGTGGAAACCTTAACATCTTTAACACTGCCACCTCTAGCTCTGATTCCTGCCTTTTTGTCAGCACCACCATCTCCAGCCCATATAACATAGCTGGTCTCACTACCCTTTTGTAGACCTTCCCTTTCACTCTTACTGGTATCCATCTTTCACAAATCACTCCTGACACACTTCTCCACCCACTTCACCCTGCCTTCTTTACCTGTCTTCCACACTCACCATTACTCTGAACTGTTGAGCCCACGTATTTAATCTCATCCACCTTTGCAACACTACTCCCTGCATCCTCACCATTCCTCTATCCTCCCTCTCATTCACACACACATATCCTGTCTTAATCCTGCTGAACTTCATTGCTCTCCTCTCTAGAGAATAGCTCCACCTCTCCAGGGTATCCTCAACCTGTTTCTACTCTCATTAGAGATCACAATGTCATCCGCAAACATCGTAGTCCATGGGGACTCCTGTCTGATCTCATCTGTCAATGTGTCCATCATCATTGCAAATAAGAAAGGGCTCAGAGCTGATCCTTGATGTAATCCCACTTCCACCATAAATGCATCCATCACACCTACCACAGACCTCACCACTGTCACACTAACCTCATACATATCCTGTACCACTCTTACATACTTCTCTGCCACTCCCAAATTCCTCATACAATACCACAACTCCTCTCTAGGCACCCTGTCATATGCTTTCTCTAGGTCCACAAAGACACAATGCAAATCCTTCTGACCTTCTCTATACTTCTCCATCAACAGCAACACTCTCAGAGCAAACATGAAGTCTGTAGTGCTCTTTCCTGGCAGGAAACCATACTGCTGCTCACTTATCATCACCTCCCTTCTTGACCTAGCTTCCATTACTCTTGCTCATAACTTCATGCTGTGACTGATTAGTTTTATCTCTCTGTAGTTACTACACTCTGTACATCACTGTTATTCTTAAAAATCAGTACCAAAACACTTCTTCTCCACTCCTCAGACATTCTCTTACTTTCCAAGATTTCATTAAATAATCTGGTTCAAAACTCCACTGCCATCTGAAAAAAAATCTAAGCACCTCCATGCTTCCACAGGTATGTCATCTGGACCAACAGCCTTTCCATTCTTCGTCCTCTTCATAGCTGTCCTTACTTCTTCCTTTCCAATCTTTGCACTTCTTGATTCACTATCCCCACATCATCCACCACCATGTACTGTATCAAATCACCCACCCTACCATACACCGCAAACAATCCCTCCATACCTGCAAACACACAACTAATTATCTATTACCCTTTAATCTTACAACTCACCTCTCCTATCCATTATACCTCATAATCTAAAAAACATCTTAGCCTGAAATTCCACTTCCTAACTATATTCTACATTAAAACCATCACCAGCATTGCAGCTCAATTACTACTAGGAGGTGATAGTCACCCCAACCCTGGCCCAACAAACAACACCCATACCACACCTGACCCCAATCTGCCATTTAAACACAAATCCACTGAAATACTCATACTAAACCTAAACATTTGCAGTATCATAAATAAAACAGAGCAGTTGCATGGAACCATCTCTGTATATAACCCAGATGTTATAGTGATTACAGAAACATGGCTTAAACCTCACATTAAAGATAACTTCATAACTCCACCTGGTTTCAATATATTAAGAGTAGACAGACCTCACTGAAAAGGTGGTGGCATTGCCCTTCTTTACAAATCCAATTTAAAAGTTCAACTACTTCAGAAAGAAACCCCAGATTTCAACACTGCTGAGACGCTATTCACCAAAATCCTACTAAATCAATACAAGCAACTAAACATACTCAGCATTTATTTACCACCAGGAGACAACATTAAGACACTAGAATCTATACTCTACTGGGCTTCCCATTCCCTTTCCCAAGAAACTGTATTCCTAGGTGATGTCAACATAGACTGGAACATCATACACTCACCCATAGCCACCAACCACATAAACCTATATAATTTCATACAACTCATACACTCACCCACAAGAATTAACAAAACCACCAAACGTGAATTCACCTTAGACTGGATCCTGACTAACCAGCCCAATACTGACCACCTATCCGGGATACTACAATATTCCCTCAGTGACCATAACCCAACCTTTCTCCTTTGGCACAAACTAAACTCTACCAACATCCCTGCTCTCTTACAAATCTGCTCCCACAAAAACTTCTCCCCAGTACAATTCTCAGAAGCCCTAAAATCCTGTGACTGGGCTCCTATAAAAACCCTTCCCCTGGATATTGCAGTAGAATACTTTAATGCTAAATTCCTATGGATTTTAAACTAACTAGCCCCACTGAAAACAATAAGATTGTGAAGTAACCCTGCTCCCTGGTTAACCAAAGCCACAAAAATCTTACTCAGGACTAGAGACAAAGCTTGGTTAACTTGGCAAAAATACAAAACTCCCGAAACTAGACAAAGCTTTGCTGAGCTCAGAAATAAAGCAAAAAAACAGGCCTGGTTGGACAAGATAAACCACTATATGTCCCTACAAAGGAAACATAACAACAACCCACAGAAATTATTGGCTGCAGTGAACATCTTCCAGCCTGGAAAAGTCACCACACCACCCCCAGATATCAAAGGTATTGATTCACATATAGCCTCTAGTTTCAATAACTACTTTACCTCTTCAATACTGAACCTGGTAAGTGCAATATCACCCACAACCAAACCTCAACCCTTAAACTACCAGACTAACTCCACCCCCTTCACACTCACCCCAGTACCAACATCTACCATTCAAAATCTTTTAGCTAAACTCAAACCTACCACCCTAGCTGCTGACAGTCTTCTAGCTAAATATCTACAAACTGCATCCAAGGCCATTGCCTACCCCATCTCCTTACTTATTAACAGATCTATTGCCCTGCATACTATTCCTTCATTATGGAAAACCTCATATATCATCCCCCTCCACAAGGGAGGTCCATCTACTGACCTCTCCAACTACTGTCCCATTGCAATCCAATCACCTCTCTCAAAAATTCTAGAAAAATGTATCCACCACCAACTCCTTACCCAACTGCTAACCATCAACCTTCTAACTAAAACCCAACATGAATTCAGACCTTCCCATAGCACCAGCACTGCCCTAATTAACTTTTCCAATACCATAAACTCGCACAGGAACCACATTCTTAGACCTATCCAAGGCATTTGATACAGTTTCCCATAACAAACTTCTCACCTGTCTAGCAGAACTCAACCTTGATGACACCACTCTACAATGGTTTAACAGTTACCTAAACAGCCGGTCACAATCTGTCAAATGGGGCAACTCCCTATCCCCCCCACTCCCTGTCACATGTGGTGTCCCACAAGGTTCAGTCCTTGGCCCCCTTCTCTTCAACATATTTACAAATAATCTCCACCTAGCTACCACTAAAGCCAACATTGTCCAGTATGCGGATGACACTACCCTAATCTGCTCAACCGCAAACATCCAATTACTTCAAAGTAAAGCCCAATAATCCTTCACTGAGGTAGAGAACTGGCTAAACAACTGCCAACTAATACTAAACCCCCAAAAAACATAGCTAATACTATTCCACCCAACCACACACTGCAACACCACCTTTACCATCATGTCTACCAATATCACCCTCATCACTCCAGTAACTGAGGCTAATCTCTTAGGCATCACTATTGATCATCAACTTAAATGCAACAAGCACATATCCCAAACTATCTCTAAAGTTCATAAAAAACTAGGTTGCCTATATTGTTGCAAACTATTCCTAACCCCTGAGACTAGAACAACAATAGCCAGAACTCATCTCTTATCAACACTACTTTACGCCTCTCCAGTTCTCACCAATATTAGCAAAATCAACCTGAACAAACTCTCGACATGCTACAATAAAATAGCTAGGTTCGCTGCCAATAATAGATCACATTCCCACCATTACCTATCTCTAACTAAACTGCACTGGTTAAAATTTCCAAACCTCCAACACTACCACCAACTGATCATAGCCCATCAAATTCTCTTCCATCCGGGGAAGTGCCCTGCCCTTGCCGACATGCTAAACTTTCACAACCCTAAAAGGGAGCTACGTTCATGTATCAAAAACCTGATTGAAGTTAATCCATGCAATAACAGTTCTGGGGAGGCCTTATTCTCCCATGATGTTGCCAAAGCATGGAACACTCTCCCACCTGAACTCAGGCTACAAAGTCACACAGGCACCTTCAAAGGCCTTCTTAAATTACACCTCAATACTAACCTTCTCTGCAACTGCAAAGACCCCACTTGATGACCCACTTTTTCATATGTAAGTAATCCGTTGCAGTCTTTAATGCATACACTATACTCTCACCTGAAATATACTTTTTGCATATATTGTAAATAATGGTACTACTCCTGAGTATCTTATTGTTCTACATAATTGTTTTTTGTACTTCATTGTTTCTGTTATCTTGTATGCCAGTTTTATTGTTATCTAAAGCATGTATGTACTCTGTTATTTCTTTGGAGCTTTTCTCCCCAGGACTCCACTGTAAAAGGACACATAATGTCCAGTTGGACTTATCCTGGTAAAATAAATATTAAATAAATAAATCCAGTCTTCTTTCTCTCTCATTCTCTTCATTCATCAGCCCCTCAAAGTACTATTTCCATCTACTCCACACACTCTCTTCACTTACAAGTATGTTTCCCTCATTATCCTTTATCAACCTTACCTGCTGCACATCTTTCCCAGCTCGGTCCCCCTGTCTAGCCAATTGGTGCGGGTCCTTTTCTCCCTCATTAGTGTCCACCCTTTCATACAACTCTCCATACACCTTTTCCTTAGCATTCACCCCTCTCTATTCACCATATGCCTCATCTCCTTACTCCTGTCTACTTTCTTCATCTCTCTGTCAATCCTACTTTTTCTTTGCCAACCTCTTTCTGTGTATATTCTCTTGTACTTCCTCGTTCCACCACCAGGTTTCCTTCTCCTCCTTCCTCTGTCCAGATGTCACACCAAGCACCTTTCTAGCTGTCTCCCTTACCAGCTCTGCTGTAGTTACCCAGCTATTCGGTAACTCTTTACTGCCACCCAGTGCCTGTCTTAACTCTTCCCTGAACTCCACCTCACAATCACCCTTTTCAATTTCCACCATTTGATCCATAGCCCTGCCCACACAATCCTTCTTCTCTTCTTGATCACCAGTGTCATCCTACAGACCACCATCCTATGCTGCCTAACTACACTTTCCCCTGCCACCACTTTACAGTCTCTAAAGTCCTTTAGACTGGCCCTCCAACATAGGATGCAATCCACCTGTGTGCATCTTCATCCACTCTTGTACGTTACGCTGTGCTCCTCCCTCTTCTTAAAATAGGTATTCACCACAGCTATGCCCATTCTTTTCACAAAATCCACTACCATCTGACAGTCTGCATTCCTTTCATTAATACCATACCTACCCATCACTTCCTCATCCCCTCTGTTCCCTTCACCAGCATGCCCATTGAAATCCGCTCCAATCACCACTCTCGCATGCTTGGGTACACTCACCACTGCTTCATCCAACTCACTCCAAAATCTTTCCTTCTCATCCATCGCACATCCAACTTAATGACCATTGGTAATGCACCAGATAAGAAATCTCTATTCCCTTTCAAATCTCTGACCAAACACAATACACTGTTATTAAAATGAGACTATTCCCACATTACATAAGAGGGACTCTACCTCAATTGTAGTTAAAGAAAAAACTACAGTTCCAGCAGCTGCTGTAGCATATAATCAAAAGTCAGGTATCCCCCAACTCATGCATTTTCTCAATAGCAGCAGCCTTCCTTTAAAAATCCTATAACCTTTACCATTCCAGATAAATTTACCACAGACTACTTGAAATTTCTGAAACCATTTAGAATCACCAAAACTTAAAGAAAGTTGATGGCAGGTTTACAAAATTCTTTGCAAAACATAATGTGTATAAGATTAACTGGTCTAGTCAAGGCAAAAACCTCTGATGACCAATTAGTTAGAAAGTGTACTTCCCAGACATATAACTCTCCATGATTACTTTCAATTAACAGTCTTTCAGTTTCATCCATCTTAAAGTCATTTTACCTCACACTTATTTTCCTACTAACTGTATACTCCAGCACTCTGTCACCAATCTGCTCCAATCTTATGTGAACCGTTTTTGCCCAGTTACATTCCAAACCAACCACCTCTTTGAAATTTTCAAAGATCTTATTTGTTCTTGGATGCATACGGTCTAACCAATCTGAGACTAACATACAATTATCCGCAAATAATCCAAAACATTTCCACTGACAAGAAATTGTGGACATAAATTAGTTTATCTGCTGGGCCACTGTTTCTGTAGTGAAAATACATAGAATGGGGGACAGAGGACACCCTTGTCTAGTTCCCCTCATAATACATATATTAGGTGTTAAGTGACCATTTATCACCAAATCTACGTTCGACTTTGAGAAAATGTTTACAATATGTCTTCTAAATTTGCCCCATCCCAACCCCTTTTGGCACCTGAAAGAAGAATGTTCAATCAAGTAAATCATATTTGTTTCTAAAATCAAAAAATGCTGCTTTTGCTTGTGTCCATCCCTCTTCTTCTGCTTACTTTCTGCAGTACAAACTTTCACAAAACCTCTATGATCTTCCTTAAGAAACCTGGGCAGAAGTACTTGTAAACACTTAGCCAAATTAGTAGTAACATTTTCACATCCACATTGTCTAACCATTTCAGCCTATCTTCTTGAGCTGTCTATTCAATTGGCCTTTAAGTCGAAACACCATTATAGATCTTGAAAAGGAATTAGGCACTGTCCCCTCTTTTGCCACATTGACATAAATCTCTACCAATTGATACACCAGTATGTCTTAAACATTCTAAAAATACTCCACTGAGAATCCATCACTTCCGGGAGATTTTCCTTTTTTAACTTGCGCAACAATTCAGATATCTCCTCCACCAAGATATCTTTATCAAATACCATATTTTTTTCTTCTTCTTACTCCAAAAAGGACCTTTTTCAGACAAACTGCAACTCCCCATTAAGTCTACCATCACTTCCTTTCCTCTTTGAAGTATAAAGAATGAAGAGAAACAACCCCAAAAGTCTTTTGTATGTCTGCCATGTCAGAAAATAGACTTTTTTCCTTCTTTGTCTTTCACTGAAAGTATAAGAGAATATTTTTGTTTCTCTTTGATTCTTAATGCCACCCACTTTCCCATTTTCCCCTCTACACAACCAAAATTCTTGTGAAGAGTTTAAACCTTTCTCTGTCACTGTATTTTCAAAGTCTATTATAAAAGTTTTATGCCACTCTATCTCCTGCAGCTTGATCACATTCTCCTGAGCATTTATGCTGACCGCCAATGATCTTTGTAGCATTCTCAAGTCTTGCTCCCATTTATGTATAATTCCCACTTTCTTTCTATGCCAGTAGTGCATCAAATGTCCTCTGAAAGTTGTTTTCAAAGCAACCCATCAGTTCCATGTTTCCAGCTCGCTATGCTTTCCCTTAGAGTTCCAATGAATTACATCTTTCCCCAACAATCTATAAACCTGCTGACTGAGGCCTACCTTTTACCTCAAACCATATTTTCCTTCTCCACTTCCATGGCTGAAAACTGGTCCACTGAAACAGAAAAATGTGCCAACACAGAGGAACGATCACAAAATTACCTATTACAAATATATACTCCTGACAAATGCTGTGCTCATTTACAACTTACTACAAATTGGTCTACCATACTAGCTTGTTTATTTTAATTCCTAGAAAAAATAAAAGCAATTCTATATGTATGCTTCCATCTCCATGTATGTATCTACCACTACTCTAGTTCCCTGACTGAACAGAACTTGCAAAGCATATATATATTTCTCTTTACAGCTACAGATCATATCCTTTTTCCAGTCCACTACTACACTGAAGTCATCCTCAGTCAGCTCCCTATCACATCCTGGCATAATTAAGAGCCGTTGATTATACAAATGTGAGGAAAAACTCTTGGGAGTGTTTGGTTGGCCCATATAACGCCTCTATCTTCCAGACTTGTAATGACAGTTCAAACATTATGATGACCCATCTACCCCCCCATACCTGATCTTCCTTGGATAGTTTAGTATTCAAAGCCAAATGCCTACTAACTGAAATTAATACCCCTCTTTCCCTTTCTCCCCTAACTATACTGTAGCCTAGTACCCCGAAATCCCTTCCACCCAGCTTCAGTGCTTACTTTCTCTTAAGCTTAATTTCCTGTAGTAGTGTATTTAATATCTGCTTTAATATGTTTAAGTTTATTCCAAATGTTCTTGTCTTAACTGGGTTACAAATTACTCACACATTCTAGGTAATCATCATACAAGGCAACTTCCTGCTACCTTCTTGTGGCATGTTCCTTGGACCTTCTTTCCCTTTATTCCAGGTTAGGTCAAAAGAGAATCTTGGATCCCACACAGGCCTATGTCCATCTCTATGAGCTGAAGAACCATGTGGAGCTACAGTGTGTATATTGCTAACAGTTTTCATGTGGTGCTCCTTTACTCCTTCAAAAACAAAATAGATTATCATGCCCAAACTAAGTGCCATACTTCATCAAAAAATACATCTAACTATAACAACAATTTAAAAGTACAAGCAGCAGATTGTATTCCAAGCTACACAGTTAGGAAAATAATAAGCTCCTGCTCCTAACGTTCCAACCATAATGTTTTTTTTAACACATACATTTGCTATGGGAATAACACAAGACCTCAAGCTGTCACTTAAAACATTTGCTTAACTATACAGCATGTCTGAGAAAGCCAGACATTCAATAAATACTGAGTTGAAATATTATGAGATTTAGTACCCCTCATTTCTTATTTAAGAGAGTATGTATAGCTGAAATGTCTATACCTGAATGTGGACTATGCATACCTTCCTCAGCCCAGCTCTTTATCAAGCTGTTTAATGCTATAACAGTATTGTTTTCAGAGTCTGTTTTAGAATCTATAATCAAGAGGTCTTGAGGTTTCTTTTTCCTGTCTTGAACATTCCTTGTGCTCCAGCTTTTGTGAAGGAATCGGAGGCTGCAAGTCAGCACCATGCATGACATGAGGATCATTCCATCCCCACTTGGACAAGCTGTGTACATCACTAACCTCTCTGTCCATTGACTGGTCCCTTCCCATCCACCAACTATGAAACATGAGGCACATCCAAATTTGATTCCTGCCATTTATGATCTCCTTCCACCTCTTTAGTTACAGATGGAAGAATAAAGTCTACCATTTGCCTTGAAGGCTGTCAATGATCAAGAAATTCACAGCCAGAGGCCAGGGAGGTAAAAGTATGCCTCTGGCCATTGGTCACTACCACCAAGTTGGCAGGGTAAACCAGCCATGATGCCAGGCCATTGGCCTTTAGGTCCTTCCTTAATGCTCAGTAAACAATCCTTTTATTGCACAAGATCCCGGAATAGTCATGACATGCTCCAATCACTTTACCATCCGCAAGCAGTCCATGAATTAGATTGCTAATAATCCCGTCTTTGGCCGTGAAGGAGTATAACTTTATAATGGACTGCCTGAGAGACTTAGCATAGTCCCTTTTCCTTCCCACCCAATGGATTCTGTCCATCTCTCAATCAAGTTCCTTGGGTGCATTAAGCACTGGAAGAAATTTATTATAAAAAAATGGACAGCAGGTCATTCTGCTCTATCATCATTATCATCAGCCCCCTCTTTTCCATTTTCTACATAGGGTTGGGGTGTTATGTCAACTGTCACCATCTTTCTGGATTCAATGCAACTCATCGGGCTTCTCTGACACTCATGCCTGACTGCCCCAGGTCTTCTTTCATAAAATACATCTACCTCTTTGCAGGACACCATCATTTAGTTTTGCCTTCGTCCTGTCTGTCCCAAATCTTCTTCACCAGATTGTCTTCTGCTTTTCTGCATATGTGCCCAAATCTGTTCTTTTTGACTTATTCTGCAATTGGAACTACTTTGGCTTCTGCTCTTATGTCCTCATTTCTTTGGCTGTCCCACAGTGTGCGTCCTACAACCTCCATCACGTTTAGTCTCCTCAACTGCTCTGTCTTTACTGCCCATGTTTCTGTACCATATAGTAGTACTGCTCTCATCACTTTTTTGTATACCTTACTTTACAGCTTCTTTGGCATTCTTCTGTCAAATACTACCCCTGACATTCTGCCATTTGGCTGCAGTGCCTCTGATTCTGGCCTTAACTTCCCTTCAGAATTCCCTTCAACCACCCAGCCACATATTCAAAGCTTTTAATCCATTCCACTATTTTCCCATCTATCTCAATTCTCAGTTTCTTTTGATTTCCCTATTTGCTGCCATTGTAACTGTCTTATCTGTACTTAGTTTCATCCCATATGCATTCAGTCCTTTTCTTTTACTGTGTCTCGATTTCTCTGAGTCCGAGAATCCCTCTCCTTTATGCATACTAGGTATCTTATAGCCCTGTGATCTCTTGCATATATATATATATATATATATATATATATATATATATATATATATATATATAAACTCATATATGTATGTCCACTTTCCCACTTGTAATGGATTATTCCTCAGCTATGTTGCCATATTTTCCTTGGACCCAGCTGCTGTTTGTTGACTCTTTACAGCTCCTGCATACTTCCTCTCACTTCTCTGGCCACTGTAACTGTTTATTGTGCTCTGGCCATCTGAACAAGCTGCTCATTTTCCCTTTTCTTTTGTTCTGTCTTCACTTCTGCTTCTCTTTCTGAATCTCCCCTATCACATACCTTTCACTTTTTTTCCTTGTAGTGTTCCAATTTGTATCCTATTGTACCGATGAGTTATGATTCCCTACTGCTCATGTGGCTGTTCATTCAGCGTGTTTTCCTTGTCCCTTCCATTTTAGTCTGTATGGTTCCTCTTCTTGGCTTAAGTCCCTTGCCTGCTCTTCTGTTAGGAGTGGGGTTCTTCTGTTTTCAGTTTGTTTTATAAGGACCAAGTCTGTAACTGATGGTTTGTGCTTCAGAACTGAAATTCAGTTAACTTTGCTTGCTTGCTATCCCTGTTTTGGGCTCCTGTGACCTTTTATGTATCTTCAGTGTTTCTTGTCCATAAAACCGTTCCATGCATCCTATGAGCTACTGAAAATAAGATTTCCCTATACTTTTTTTTGCTTCTATTATATTTGGTAGTTAATGGAGATTTTGAAGATTATTGCAGTCAGCTTATTCATGCACTCATTAAAGTCCTTTAGTCTCTCTCATGTGCTCCATTCAGCAGATTTTTATGCCCTAAGGGGCTCATAAGGCATTCCATGATGTGTTCCTCTAGGTACATTCAGTAATTTCTTTGTCAGTCTCTATTAGTTTCACATTATCATTCCTTCCTCAGTTTTACAGGTCATGTACAATTTATATAATATTGAGTTCCTATGATGTTCATTCAGTGCCTACTTTCTACTAGATGGTTTTCTAAGGCTATCAGCCTAGCTTTGTTTTTTGCTTGTTCGTCTTTCAGTCCCTTTAATGCTTATTTTGCTGTGCTATTGTTTATTTGAAGAATGATGTATCCTGCAGTACATCATGATAGCATTGCAGGCATTTTATATTTTTGAGGGACTGTGTGTGTATGTGTGTGTGGTGTGTGTGTGTGTGTGTGTGTGTGTGTGTGTGTGTGTGTGTGTGTGTGTGTGTGTGTGTGTGTGTGTGTGCATGCATGCGTGTGTGTGTGTTTGCTGACCTGGATTTTAGTCCCCTGAACTTTTCATTCCTTACTCTTTTTTTTTTTTTCAGTAATTTTTATTTATTTTTATATCCAGGCAAAACAGTAAATGACAAAAAGCAGATAAATGGGAAACATATAAATAACAAACAATTGTTATACATTTAGAGTAATGCGAGAGGAGGTTGATCAATCAAACAATACTATTTACACTATGTACAAAGATGCTTTCAATATTCAGCATTGCAAAAACTGATAAAATCAAAAGTTTTACAAGGGTTATTATAAGTACAGTATTAGAGAAGAAACGAGAAGAATTTCTGGGGGTTAAAGATGTGAGACATCGTGTAAAGCCTCCTGGTCATAGTGAGGTATTAACATTATAGAAGGTTATGCAAGAATAATATTATAGATGTGTTCCCATAGAATCCTAAATTTAATATTTTTGTCCCTTTCATTAATTATTATTTTATGGGCTAACAAATGTTTAGTCGCCATCAATCTGAAGTTCTCCCATGAGTTATTAGTTGAATTAAGCCAATTTGTAGCTGTATACAGTTTCATTAAGAGAAAAATGTTGATCAGGGTAATTGCTTGACTTTTAGAGATGTTATTTGGAGGAATATGTAGTAGAGTAAATTCACAGGTAAGTGTAGTAATTTGGTAGCCCATCTTTTGTAATTGGAGTTTAAGGGAGTTCCAAAGTTTAAATACACATTTGCGGCTCCAAAAGAGATGGAGTAGGTCGGCAGTTTGGTCTACTATGCAGTGTGGGCAGAGTGGGGATTTCATAGGGTTAAATTTATGTAGAGTAGCAGGAGTGAAATACGCATTGTTATAGATCATAAGTTGAGTAAAAGCCAATTTCTGGAGGGATATAGATTTAGTTGTTAAGGTAATTGCCTGATTCACTTTTTGGTTATCAGTGGCAGATAGAATTTTCCTCCAATATTGAGAAACTAGGTTATAATCCTGGAATTTAATATCTTTAATCATTTTGTATGTAAGTGCAGTAAATATTTTTGTTGAGAGAATAGTCTTCCAAAGTAAGTTAGATGTTGCTATATCTTAATTGTTTATGGTAGTACCGTGGAGGTAACTGGTACACAAATCTTTAATCTGTTTCAGGATCAGAAAATAAGATTTGGGAAGGTTCAATTGGTTCCATATTTCTTGCACAGAGCAATTTAAGTATGGAAATATGTCTTGGATAGTTGTGTTTAATAGGCGGGGGAAGTGGTTTAGGTTTAAAGTTTTGTTATTTATTTTAAGATTAGGGTTTTTATGTAAGGGCTGTAGTATCATTATAGCTTGTATGAGGTTTAGAGATTTGAAGAGCTTTTGTGTTAGTATAATGGAGCATTTGAGGGGTTCTATTAGGTTACAAGATTTCATTGAGACGGTATTTAGGAAAGGTAAAGCTTTGGAGTTGATTTCCAGGCTTTTGATATGATTATGATATATTCTTATCAAGTTTGGGTACCAAGTATTATCCTTTGGGTTGTAATCAGCTATTCTTAAAACTTTATTGGCATTTATAAATAAGTAGTATGTCTCAATGTTTGGGAGGTCTAGGCCACCTTTATTTTTAGGGGTTGTTAATTTGTCATAAGAAATTCTGTTTTTTTATGTTCCCAGATGAATTTAGCAAGCTCGGTGTGTATTTGTTTAAAGAAGTTATTGGGTATAATTATCTGGGAATTCATGAAAATGTATAATAATCTGGGTAGGACATTCATTTTAATTATGGAGACTTTGGCCAAAAACGGTAATTTTAAGTTTTTCCATCTACTGAGGTCTAGTGAGATGTCTATTCATTTTTGCTTTACATTGTTAAGTAGTAGTCTTTGTTGTTTGTAGAGAAAGTGATGCCTTGGCAGTTAATTGTTTTTGCAGTTTTTAATTTCCCTATTAGCAGTAGAAGAGAGAATGGTTTAGGGGCTTTTAAGGGAAAGATGTTAGTTTTTTTGAGATTTAATTTGTAATTTGATATCACCGAGAAGTGATCAATAGCGGATAGTATTTTGTTTACATTCGAGATTGGTGTGGTACAGTAAATACTTAGATCATCAGCAAAAGCCGATAAGAAGATTTTAGCATAGTAAATTATTGGGGGTTTATGGTATGTATTTTGTTTTATATTTAGGAAGAGAGGCTCTAGGTATAGGTTAAAAAGTAAGGGAGATAAAGGGCATTCTTGATGAGTTCCATTTTTAATAAAGATCCTATTTGACCAGGTTTTGTTAATATATAAAGATGTATAGGGATTCTTATATACTATTTGTAGGATTTTAATAACCCTTTGGGGTATACTAAAGTAAGGCAAGGTTTGAAATAAAAAAATCTAAATTTACTCTGTCAAAGGCTTTATGGGCATCAATGACTAGAGCATTTAAATTTAAATTACTTTGGTTGGCATATGATATTAGCGTATTAAGTGTTAATGTATTGTCACTCGTTTGCCTAAATGTTGTAAAACCCGACTGTTCGGGGGAAATAATTTTACCCATTATGTTTTTCAGTCTGTTTGCTAGTATGGATGTTAATATTTTGGTGTCAGTATTTAATAATGATATGGGTCTATAGCTATCCGGGTTTTTAGGGTTTGCTTTTTCTTTAGGTATAAAAATAGTTTTGGATGCATTAAAATGTATATCATTGATTCCATTGTTTACTATATAGTTCAGTATGTGAAATAGTATTTGGGCTAGTATAGGGTAAAATGTTTTATAAAACTCTGTAGTGAGCCCATCTGAGCCGGGGGCTTTATGTGATTTAATTTGTTGAATTGTTGAGGTTATTTCATCGATAGAGATGGGTTTGCTTAATTTTTCTTGTTGATTTGAATCTAATTTCAGGAAATTTATATTTTGGAGAAAGCGTGATCTGACCTCCTTTGAGGGTGAGGTTGCTTATTCTCCATATGTTTGTGTATATATTTGTTCGAATGTCTTAATAATGTCTTCATTTTTAGTATAATGTTTGTTTTGGTATACTATTTCAGAAATTTGAGAGGTGGATTTCATTTGGTTTATAATTCTGGCCAGAACTCGGGAAGGTGTTTGGACTTCATTAGCATAGTTAGCTAGCATTTTAGTTTCATAAAATGATAGTTTATTGTTATGTAAAAGGTAAAGATCCTTTTGGAGTTTCAAGATTTTAGTTTCTATCTGAGTATTAAAATTAGTTATTAGATCTTGTTCAAGTAGTTGTATTTTAGTTTCCAAGTCCTGTTCTTCTTTAAGTTGAATTTTTTTATAGTAAGCTGCTTTTTTAATAAATATTCCCCTAATTTGCACTTTAGTTGCCGCCCATTCAATATCCAGAGGCATTTGAGAATTCAAAATGTTTGAGAGGGTTGATTTGAGAATAGATTTAACTTCCTCAATTATCTCTTTTTTGTTTAAGAGATTGGGGTTCAGGGACCAATTGTAACCTCTTTTTATTAAAGAGTTTTTAGGGTTATCAATAATATTAAGAGTAATTTTGGAGTGGTCCGAGAGATATCTAGTGTGTATGAACAATTTTGGCTCTAAGGAGATTAGTGTTTCAGATATTAAAAATAAGTCTATTCTTGACCACATTTTGTGACAGTTGGAGTAGAATATAAATTTACTAGATTTATTTGGATTGTCTCCATATTTAAAGGGATCATATAATTTGTAATCATGTTTAAGTTCATTTATAGCTAGAGATGCTTGTTTGTTGTGTGGTATAGTTATGCTTGACTTGTCCGGTTCTGGATTTTGGTACCTGTTCCAATCCCCACCTAGAATCATATAATGGTTTTGGAATTGGTTCAGAATAGGGTATAATGATGCAAAGAAAGTTTGTTGATTATTGCAAGGGGCATATATATTTAGTAAAAAAAATAGGTTTAGGAAGATTTGGAGTTGAGAGAGTTACATAGCACCATCTGCCCTCTTTGTCAACTTTGGTTTCCAGAATTTTGTGTTGATATTGTTTCTTAATTATGATAGCTACCCCCGCACTGTTGGTTTTACCTTCAGAAGCTATAATTTCCCTTATCCATTTTTTACTTCTAATTTCTAACCATTGATCAATGGTTAGATGAGTCTCCTGGACTAGTATGAAATTAGCTTTCGCTTGTAAAATGAGGTGTAAAAAAGTTTTCTTTTCTTTTTGTTTTGGAGCCCTTTAATGTTCCATGAATCAAATTCCCATATTGAGGCAATTGGTGTGTCTATAAAGTAAGGGTTGAGTGTTGTATAGAAATAATAGCTTTAGCTTATATTTTAATGAGGTCATACTAAGAAAGCATTATTATTCCCATCCCGTCCCTGTGCCTAACCACTACCCCCATGGACCAGGATTAAAGCAGGGAATAACTAGTTATTGAATTTGCAGATCTATAGATCAATATAGTATTTACATAATGAGTTTTAACATTTAAGTGAAAGAAGAAGACAAGTATCCCTGCATGAGTTTTAACATCATTGACAAAGCTTAACAAACTGATTCCCTAAAAAACACTACTAATATATCCTTATTTTCCTCAACAAGTTTCGATATACAGAAATTATCACATCAGAAGTAGTATGTCTTAGAAGATTAACAGTAGAAGGGATCAACCTCAAAAGTCAAGATTAGAACCAATATTGACATATCTTATGTTATAGGAGTTAAGTATTTATTTATATTCCTAGTCTACTTAATCTTATTATTTCTTCAATTAAATCAGCTGAAATGGTCATTTACAACAAATATTTTGAGCAAGGGAAGAGGCCAGCGTCCTTCCCTTACCAGTAACTAAAATATTCAGAAGGTAAGAAAGCAGATATGACTAACAGTGCCAAAATATCAGGGTATGGACATGGGTAAAAATGAATGTATACCTACAAGTTTATGTGACTAGTGTTAGCTTTGAGAATTCTTTATATGTATTGGTGTTTCGATTTGTTCTCCAGTTTTTATCTTGCAAATTTAACACCCAAAACATCTGGTGTAATCCTTGTAGGTTAAATAGTGCTGGTTTATATAGAGACCCCAGGAATAAAATGTTTGATTCCCCTTGATCATCATATTTGGTAACTGGCTATCAGAGGCCACCAGATTGGTATACCTGGTTAAAGTTATGTGATGTGTCTCATTTTAGTTTATAGTGGGTTGAGAAGAATGATTATTTAACCCTAGAGTATGTATCTTTGGTTAAGTATATAGGGGTATATAATCGGTCTCTAGGTACTGTGAAAAAATATCAAAAACAGCTTTCCATCAAGTACCAGGGTAGACATATAATTAATCAAATGCGCATGTCTCTTCTTGTATTAGATAAACTCAGCTGGGAAAATATTTTCACATATACGTATAGGCTTGAATGAGCCTGATTATGCCAACATTCCCAATACCGTGGGTTACAGCCCTTCATCCTAATAGTCAATAATATCTTCTACAGCTGTGGTACAATGGATAAAAAAAAAGGTGAGCCCTGGATCACAGAGGCAATTCACCCTTCATGGTCACACTTTGCCAAGAGCTGACAATCAGTTTATGCTTACATTCTGACTTTTTTATGTGTTGTTCTATTTAGGCTTTGATCTGTCATTAACTGTGACAGTTATCACAGTGCAGTCTTCGCCTACTAGAAAGGGATAAACGTGCTTGTAAAAATTAGTGATTTTATTGAAATAGTTTAAGAAAAAAGCAAGCTTGTCAGAATGTGGGACCCAGATCCCTTCCAATACAAATTTACTTTAATTACCAATAAAAGTCCCTGGAACCTCTCTCTTCATAGTCTGAAATACTTGTTGGTATGGTTTACCTTAATGTGTTTCCCTTTTAGCTAATGAAATCACTGCTTGTTTGGATTTTTATGATTTATAAATCACTTTAGGGACAGCTGAGATGTTAGACCAGCAAAAGGGAATGGAAGTGCTTCCAAGCTACTTTCATCCTATGAAAAATTGTCTACAAAGTGGACGAAACAATGTCTCTTCATAAGTGACTGTAAGATTTAACATTTATAGTAATGAAATGAAAAATTAAAAGCTCAGTTTGTTGTTAAGGAGGATGCATGTTCGCTTAATTAAGAATTTATAACAGCAGTGTTTTTCTTAACATCTTGTATTTAAGTATGTGAGGCTGAGTACTGAGATAGAAAGCTACCCCTATTAAATAGGTATCTTCAATTATTAATGGGCTGAATTCCCATGTTAAAAAATATAGACGGCTGAGTTATTTAAGAGATTGCAGTCATATTTGTTGAATTTCAGAGACAGCACTTTTTAAAATCATTACTTTGGATTACTTCTCTTTTGGCAGAAGCACATAGTGAGATGGTGTTCGTAGTTACAAGTATATAAACTTTTATTAAATGTGCTTTCATGAAGAGAAAAACAGAGTTAGTTTATTTATAATTAAAGAATTAGCCAACAGTGTATTGTGACGCCAGTGTACAATCAATCTTTACTTAAAGGTAAGGAACTTACTGATCATGAGACAGGCAGCAAACAGTAGCTATTTAAATCAAGATTTTTAACTTCAATTTAGTCAGTCATGTAAATATAGGAGAGCTCAGAAGATAACCACTTGGTTTTGGGACTCTTTGCGCAAGCTGGAAGTTCGCTTTTGTGATCTGTTAAGGCAAGATCTTGAAAAGTTGCTGATTCGTTCTCTTCTTCTTTTAGGAGCGAGCGGTGATTATTTTGAGTTCTCTGGGGTTAAACAGTAAGGGTGAACCTCTTGGCATGTGTTGGCGATGCTTGGAAATAAAAGAACTCTTCAGATATAATGAAGGTGAGTGCACATGTACCTATAAGGGAGTCTTATAGTCTGTGTTGATTAAGTACTTGAACCAGCTACTCTGTGGATAGAGATCGCATTTGTTTGCCAGTTTGATTTTTACTAACTCCGGAAGTACAACGGTGTTCTACAAATCTGCACAGTGTTCTTCAAGGGGAATCAGATATGCAGACACTTGTAGGGGGACCACATTCACGGTCTGGATGTCCCGGAAGTGTCAAACTTTAAAGAGACCTGGCGGCCATGTTACCAGAGCTTTTAGTTCCTATCGTGGGAAAAAATAGAGGTGGAAGGAGTTGTGAACTTCCGCATTGGCTCCTCGTGGCTTGATACAGAAGAAAAAAGGGTAAAACATTGTTCCTAGAGGCCTAATAAGGCCCCGTTCAGAGTCAGAAGGCAGTAACAGACCTCAGACTATCGCAGTACTCGCAGCTGTTGATCCAAGGCTCATAGGACATACCAGTGAGTGTATTTAACGGTCCAGAGTGGCAACTTTTTTAAACACAGTAAAAAAGTGTTTTTGACTTCTTTATAGTCAGCGATCACATGTTTATCCCCATCTAGGTGGAAAATTAGAGAGCTTGGGTACTTCATTTGAAATTTTATTTTCCTTTCAATCAGGAATTTACAATAAGGAGAAAGAAGCTGTCTGGCTTGTCTTATTTGAAGGGGAAGATCTTGAGCCAGATAAATTGTGTTATTGTTCCAGGTAAGAGATCCACCATTTTTCTTAGCAGACATTAAGATTGTATTTACATCTTGGAAGTTTAGAAGTTTAGCATATACTGGTCTGGGTTTATGTGATATCTGAGCTTCTCTCAGAGCTCTGTGTGCTCTTTCTATTATTATTTGTCGGGCTCTCTCTGGTTCTTTGAGAAGAATGGAGAAGATTTCGGTGATGGAAGGGATCAGATCATTGTGCATTACAGTTTCTGGAATGCCTCTTATGATAATATTATTACTTCTGGACCTTGCTTCCAAATCTGTGATCTTTGCTTGGATGTTTTGTATTTCAACTTCATGGGCATCTGATTTTTTTGGTTATTAAGGATATTTTCTCCTCATTTTCCATGATTTTAGCTTCGGATTTATCCATTCTGTCCATTATTTGTTTAAATGTGTCCCCAAATGTTTGTAGCTGCAGAGAGAGGACTTTGATTGCTTCTTGGATAGGAAGTAGTGCTGATTTGATATCCTCGAGGTTTGCTGGTTGATCCGGTTTGTTTCTGTTACCAGGTTTAGAGGCATCTGGCTGTTTTATTATCTTTTGTCTCTATAAATTTATATCCTTCTCCAGAGATAAAAGGTCAGAAAGTTTAGTTTTGGATGTGGTAGTATCCATACTTTTGTCTTCTTTCGACATTTTGTAGAGATGGTCTCCTCAGTTTTATTTGTAGAAATCAGAGTTCAAGGTCTCACAGGCACACGGCTTATTCTTGCTTCACTGAATCTGCTTCAATCTTAGTTGTTTAATTGATAGATCAGTTTTTCCTTCTTGATGGTTTTGTTTTAACTGTTGATTGCAGATGAAATTTCAGAATATTTTGTTGGGATAGGTTCTGGTTTATTCTCTGGGTTGATTTGACTCCACATTCCTTATTCTTTTTTTAAATTTGTTATTTTTTGAGTTTATGGGATTTTTCTGTTTCTCTGAGAGGATTAATCTAAGCTCCTGAAGTAAGTAGACATCTGGGTGAAGCTCATCTCATCTCTTTCAACTCTACTGAGAAAAAAAATAATCTAGTACTGATCTTGGCTCGCAGGGCTGGGATTTTATGCCCAGTACTGGCATACCTCCAGAAGAGAAAAGTTACTTCTCTTTCATATTAAAACCGCTTCTCACTTTTTACAACATTAACGTCTCTCTGTGTTCTGTTCTTTCACTGCAAACTGTTTATGTCCCACAGATGTTTCAAGGTACTTATTAGGGTCCTTGTTTCCAGCTTCCATTTTTTGGTTCAAGTTGCATTCTGAGATAATCTGGGGATGGATGGAGTACCTTTGTTGTATGTTTATGCTGTCTGTGTTCACTGAATGGGATCTTTGTTCACCCAAGATGTTTATCTCCTCATTAAGGCTCATCTCAGCAGGTTGGATTTCTTTTAGTATGTGTGCTTTGTGTCACTGATACTTCTTATACTTCACAGACCTCATTTTTGTCTATTTCCTCTGTATTGTTTCTAAATAATAATAATAATAATAATAATAATAATAATAATAATAATAATAATAATAATAATAGTTTTCTGAAGTGATTGATGCTGTCTCTGCAAGTTACATACACTTTCTATAACAAAACTGTTCAAGCTCAATTTATATCCACACTTCTGCAACAAATAAATAAATAATAAAAGTAGTAGTAATAATAATAATAATAATAATAATAATAAATAACAATGATAATAATAATAATAATAATAATAATAATAATAATAATATGTGAGGTGCGACTGGTCTTCAGAAGTTGGGTAAATGTGCAAAGCTGCCTCCAATAAGCATACCTAATAAGCTCTACAATGACTAGCTGCAGAGCATAATTGTAATTAATGGCTCCCAAGATCTAACACACTTTATTCCAGCCTGGTGTTTAACAGTGCTGTGTCACCAACAGTAAGTAAAAACTTGTCCAAGATTTTTTCTGCACACAGTTTCTCACACAATCACTCACAATTTTTTTCAGGAAGATAATATTTGACCAGTACCAACACCACTTCTTTGTCCTTTATGATCATTTTGCACCAGTTAGATCACCTAAATACACCAATAACAATTACTGTTTATCCTTAAACTTAACTAATGGTTAAATGTTAGTACTTTAGCAATATATTTAACATTTTTAAAGATGTAAGCCAACAGTTAAGCTTATATAATTTCACTTGTCATTACTTGAAGATAATAAACAACCAGCCATTTGATTTTTCCATCTGAGACATAACATTTTATTTGAAACAAAACAGAAGAATGCATTTTATAAAATAACATATAAAAGAAGCTAAAATGTTGCAATAATAAATGCAGAATACATTGTGCTGATGAGTGATATCATTTGGATTAACTCAATGTAATAACTTATCTGGATCTATCATTACCAGCAGCTAAAGATGCATTTAATTTTTAATATACCTCTGACTTGTAAGTCTAAACCTCTGTGGTAATTCAATAAAGCCTACAAGGAGATGTTCTCTGTGTAGGCATAGTGTTAAAGTTTGGACATGGAATCAGGATGCTGAGCAATTCAGGAAACAAGGCTGGGGGCGTGCATGAGCCTCCCAGCACTGTTACAACACAAAGGCAACCACATAATGCAAATCACCTCATTTGCTGATGAAAACCATGTAAATAAGGTGAATTTGCGATCCAAGAAACAGACAGGCATCTGTGTAAGAGCAGTGTCTGCAAGAGAAATGTATTCAAATAGTAACCATGTACCGGAATGTAAAAATAAGAAAGAGGCCATGACAACTCAACTAAAATCATGTTTTAGGTGCAGTAGGCATGCCAATGGCCAAAAACAGTGGCCATTGGCAATTAAAACCAATGCAATTAATGAGAAATCAAAATTTCTTTAACACATATGACAGGTTTAAGTGGTGAGCAGCGATGTGCAAACATAATAGATTGTAAAATAAAAATTAAAATAGTAAAGTATGAGATATAAAGCTATATTGAAATTCCCCATTATACCGGCTAGTAGGCAGAGTCATGCAATGGCAGGTTACAGTGGTTGCTAAGGACATAGGTTCTGGACTAGTGCAGTAACTATGGCATACGCAATTAGGTGTAAGTAAACAAGCTAAGTTTACTGAATAGCAAAATGGGTCACTGTGTCCGCAGGAAACTAACCATGTAGAGGCTACAACATGGTAGCATATGCAGAAGAGACAGCTGACATGAAAAGGGGTTATATCAGGGTTTGTGTAAGCACATTAGAGCTCAGTGGCTCCTGTTTGCACTCAGCTAAGCACAGCTAAGCAAGGGGAGGTGTCTCAGGCTGCTAAGCTGTACTTAGCTGATTAAAGAAATGCTGAGTGTGTTCATACACAGGGGAGGGCCCATTCTGCTCAGCAATGTGTACATGAGCTCCACGGGTTTACGTGGAGTACCATGGGGCTTACAACTGGAAGAAATTGAAAAAAAATAAAAGGAAATAGCTGACAAAGGGCAGTCATCTATAAATGACTAATAAGCCATCTGCCACTCAAAGTAGGCCATTCAAACCCCTCAATAATGTAGCTGTCAGGTGGAATGTATCATACCCAATTACACAGGCTGCATCTGCAACACACCAGTATAAAGTATGCAGACACCTTTCAATCTGATTTTCCCACATACTCTGCACCATTCGCGTACACACTTGGGAATTTTAACTGACACAATGATAGAGGCTGCTGCTGCTTTGCTACATCTCTACATGCTACAGGCTGAGGGCAGTGATGACAATGATGCTGACAACCAGTCCAGACTGAGGAGGAGAAGAGTGTTCAGGTATGCCCCCCTCCCCCAACACACCCGAGTTCCTCATAGAAATGCAGTAACATTTATGTTTGTATGGTAATAACAGCATATCACACATTCCCACGGCTGGCCCAATCAACTTGCTTACTTGTTCCATGTCCATAATATGCAGGGGTCAATGTCCTATGTCTGCGCATGGTTAATACTGTGAGGAAGTAGACAGCACTTACTGTTGGCTGTTGTGGCTTAGTGCTCTAAATACAGTACTGTGGTTGACAGGGCCAGTGGTTTAAAACTGGCCATGCCAACTAATTTGAATGTCATCTACACCTATGGTAGGAGTTGTACACACTGTCCAGAAGTCAATATTTGTTACTACAGAAAAGCTGGACAATGGAGAGACAGGGGACCACACATATGGACAGTACACAACTCAGAGTAACCTAGTAGAAAAGCAGGTTGTGAAAACTCAGTGTAGTGCCAGGATATAAATGGCTGCCATGTTACTGTGTCAGTACTGACAAGTCAGTGGGCACCATCCATATCCCTGGAATGACAGGGTGCCACAGAATGCACACACGTATGCCTCAAATATCTGTTCTGCTCCTCATAACAATGCATTTGTCTGCCAGACTATGTGCAAAACAATAAAGGTTGATGTGAAACATCAATGACAGACAGTTGAGAAGCAAATGTCCTACCCATAAAAAAATGCAAGCTAATACAAAAATGTTCTACCAACTGTCTACACATGAAAGAGCAATAGTAACACCCTGTCCCCATGTCTGGGCCTGTGTCTGACTCTTATATATGGGGCTGTCCAGACGTCAGTTTGTAAGAGTTTGACAGCTATGGCCAACATGTAGTCTTATAATAACACTGCAACACAAACAGTCTGAGGACCACAGCAGATGTATGGGACACAATGATGGACAACCTGCTAAACAGGTACAGTTAGAGGTGTGGGGTCTGTAACCCTTTGTATAATGTTATAATGTCTACCCCACTCATACCATAACTACAAATACATAACAGCAGCAGCTGTGGACAAAGGCCATGACGGCACTAGAGAACAACAAAGGGAAGGGGAACCACTGGCTAGACAAACATAGAATATGCACATTAGAACAGGTTCTGTTGTAACATACTTCCCTGCAGTGTATGGGGTCAGTAAACAAATGTCTGTCACTGCTCCCTTACATTACTCTATACTGATCTGCCACCCGCATACCAGGAAATCACAGTGCTATGTAGAATCTTCCCCACATATTATGGAAAACTCTGCTCAGTCCAATGCACTATGTACCCACACCAGGATATGACTCAGTTAATAAGGATAGCACACAGCCAGGAGATACCTCACACAGTGTATCACTGAGGTGCTGGACTGTTTACACAAGTTCATCAGCCAATCAACTTTAGCACACAAAATCCTGGACCGGATCACAGCTACTGCTGGAATGGAGTCAAACTCTTATTATTGAAGGTCTTAGTGGGCATGCTCCTACACTTAGAGAATTACAGCCCATGTATAAACCCACATCTGACTATACAACTCTGTTGTCCAGATATACCTTTGCATACAGACAGCTATGTACACCTTAACTGTGTCTCCCAACCCCCATCATGCAGGATTACCCGCAGCTATCTGGAGGTGGCACGTATCTGATATATCTGCATCTGTTAAGTGTGATAGGCACACACACATATATATATATATATATATATATATATATATATATATAGATATATATATATAAATTATATATATATATATATATATATATATATATATATATATATAAAACTTATACAAATATATCGATTATAGACAGGCAGGGGAGGGAGAGACAGACAGAGACAGATAGTGAGAGAGACAGAGACAGACAGACAGACAGACAGAGAGTGAGGCAAAGAGAGATAGAGAGAGAGAGAGAGAGAGAGAGAGAGACCCTGAAGGGCATAGAGTGATGTCCTCATGCAGACATTTGCACACCAACTGTAACCAGTGGCACATGGCAGTACGAAGGTGACTTCCATTGTGTAATAGTGGTGAGGTAGGGGTAGTAATCTCACCTCACCTGGTGTGTGTGTGTGTGTGTGTGTGTGTGTGTGTGGGTGTGTGTGTGTGTGTGTGTGTGTGTGTGTGTGTGTGTGTGTGTGTGAGTGTGTGTGTGTGTGTGTGTGTGTGTGTGTGTGTGTGTGTGTGTGTGTGTGTGTGTGTGTGTGTGTTTGTAGGTTAAAGCATTGTGAGGCCTGTTCCACCCAGTAAACTTTCCATTGCCCTACTTTACAAGGCTTAATTATGTCATTCACCTTAGAAGTACTTTCTACACTCTTCAGCCCTATAAGCTCTGGGGCACATGTGATAAAGACTTTGCACTGTAGTATATATAACTACAAGAGGTAGGGGTTCTAATGTCAGCAATGGCAAGTGTTTGTAGGATAAATTATTTTGAGGCCTTTTGGGCCTTTTTATTTTGGGCCCACAGAATAAAATTATACAGGAGGTTTGTTGACGATGTGATAATAGTATGGGAAGGCACATTCACAGTATTTCAGGAATTTCTGAGGTATCTGGAGTCTACCACAAAATTCCTGAGATTTACAGCAGAATATTCAAAGGATGCTATAAATTTTTTGGACGTCACCCTTAAATTTAATCATGATAAGAAATTGGTCTCGTCATTGTATAGGAAACCGTGTTGGAAGAACACTATATTAAGTTACAACAGTATGCATCCTAGGTATGTCTTTTCAGGCATCATCAAGAGCCAATATGTTAGATTGACCAGATTGTGTAGAGACAAAGATGTCTTAATGAATGAAGCAGAGCATTTAGAGACCCTATTTTTAAACAGGGGATATGATGCTAGCTTAATTAGACATGTTAAGAATACAACATTAGGCATAGATGGAATTAATGATAGGCATAGCCCATATGGGAGTAATACACATAATTTGAAACCCTCAAGTGTTAATAATAGATTAAGATACACTACGAAATACACTAATGACATTGTTGAACTCAACAAAATCATTGCTAAACACTGGAACGTCTTAACAAGTGATGAACATATTAGATGTTTAGTTGGTGACAAACCCCAATTCTTGTTCAAGAATTGTAACAATCTTAAACTAATTTTTAATTTTAATGACAATAACATCAAACGTGTTTTGTCAATGAATTCACACATGAAAGGGACTTTTCCCTGTGGGAAATGTAACATGCGCCAGTACATCACAGATACACAAATATTTGAACTTCCATCAGGATCCTTTAGATTTGAGCCCAAAAAATATGCTGACTGCAACACCTTGAATTTGATATATCTAGCCACATGTAAACAATGTGACGCATTCTATATAGGTTTAACTAAACGAAAGTTTAAAGAAAGAATTTACAATCACATATATGACATCAGAAAAAAGAATGATTTGAATGCGTTGGCAAGACACATTAATACTTATACGGAACATAGATTTGGCTTTAGAATGTTGCAGGTTGTTACACCCAGCATAAGACAAGGGGATAATATGAATTACTTGGCGAGATTGGAACTACAATGGATTTTTAGGACCAGGGCACATATACCACCAGGTCTAAATCAGCATATTTCCTTGAGACCTGTTTTAGAGGCTAGTGAAGTTAAGTAAAGCATCATGGTCTTTATAATTTCATGATCAAATTATTTGGATAGTTCAGCATATATTTTTTGTTATTGTTTATTAGAGTGAATTTTAGTTCATATTGCCATTCATTCAATTTATTCATTCAGTCATATATTTATGTTTTCATTTATTATTGAATGAGTTTTTATTCTATTATCAATTCAGATTCATACATTATATCATAACATAACACAATTACATGAGTTTTTCAAACAATAATATCTATGTATTGTGTATATTAATTGATTGTATTACTTATGAATATTTTTCAGTCCCATATAATAGGCAGTTTTCCATGCTATTGATTATGTAGATAACCTTTTCATCTCATATTGTCTTAGGTTTCAAATGTAGTACTTTGCTATTCAACAGTATTTAATTCAACTTTTAATTTATCATCACAAGTATAAAATATTTTCAACATTTAACTATAGACATATTTAAACATAATGTTTCTCTAAACATTCAATGCTAGTTTTAATGCGACATTATTGTTGCTAGATTTGGATTATTAGTCTTTTATGAAGATGAGGCTATAAAAGCATTTCATAAAGCTTACCAAATAGTATATGTATTTAGGTATGTTTGATTATACCATTGGTGATTTTAAGTTTACTTAAAAAGTTTTTAAGAGAAGTTTTTAATATACATATATATGAACGTAATGTAATTATATTGTATTTGGTCTTTGTTAGTTAGTTTAAACATAGAGCACGTCTATCTATTTTTAAAGTTTAAAAGATGTTATATAGATTTTGAAGTGTCTATGCTTATACTATTGCATTTCAAATGCATTTTAAATGGCCTTATACTCAATAGGTTGGGTGCCAGTATTTATGTTCTTTTAAACTGAAGAGTATTGAATGCTAAATACTTAATTGATTAATTAAATCAATTGAATCACATGCATTTTGTATATAAGGATCTGAATAATTCAGTATGATAGATCTGAAGAAGGCTGCAGGTGGCACGCGAAAGCGCTCATCTCCTTCTATTTTATGGTTCAATAAAGAGTGTGGAACTTAACCAAGAATCTTGTGTGTTTCGTGGAAGACTCAACAACTTATTCATAACCAATACCTTTCTTCACCTGTGGTTGCTGAGTCTTTGGGAGGTAAAAGACACTTTTTTTCCTTGTTGATATATATATATATATATATATATATATATATATATATATATATATATATATATATATATATATATATATATAAAACATATACAAATATATCGATTATAGACAGGCAGGGGTGGGAGAGACAGACAGAGACGGATAGTGAGAGAGACAGAGACAGACAGACAGACAGAGAGCGAGGCAAAGAGAGATAGATAGAGAGAGAGAGAGAGAGAGAGACCCTGAAGGGCATAGAGTGATGTCCTCATGCAGACATTTGCACACCAACTGTAACCAGTGGCACATGGCAATACGAAGGTGACTTCCATTGTGTAATAGTGGTAAGGTAGGGGTTGTAATCTCACCTCACCTGGTGTGTGTGTGTGCGTGTGTGTGTGTGTGTGTGTGTGTGTGTGTGTGTGTGTGTGTGTTTGTAGGTTAAAGCATTGTTGTGAGGCCTTTTCCACCCAGTAAACTTTCCATTGCCCTACTTTACAAGGCTTAATTATGTCATTCACCTTGGAAGTACTTTCTACACTCTTCAGCCCTATAAGCTCTGGGGCACATGTGATAAAGACTTTGCACTGTAGTATATATAACTACAAGAGGTAGGGGTTCTAATGTCAGTAATTGCAAGTGTTGGTAGGATAAATTATTTTGAGGCCTTTTCCACCCAGTAAACTTCTCATTACCCTACTTTACAAGCCTTGCTGATGTCATTCACCTTAGAAGTACCTTTGAACACTCCTCAGTCCTCTAAACTCTGTGGTGCAGGCAATAAATGCTTAACACGATAGTATTTATAATTAGATAGGTAGGAGTTCTAATCTCAGCACTGGCAACAGTGTGTGCTTGTAGGTTAAAGTATTTTGCGGCCTTTTCCACCCAGTAAACTTTCCATTGCCCTACTTTACAAGGCTTGCTGATGTTATTCTCCTTAGAGGTACCTTTGGAAACTTTTCATGCCTATAAGCTCTGTGGCACACACAATAAATACATAGCCCTATAGTATATATAACTGTATAGGTAGGGGTCCTAATCTCGGCATTGGCAACTGTGTGTGTATTTGTAGGTTAAATTATTTTGTGGTCTTTTCCACCCAGTAAACCTTCCATTACCCAACTTTACAAGGCCTGCTGATGTCATTCCCCTTAGAAGTACCTTTGGACATAAGCTCCATGGTGGATGTGATAACAACATAGTATTATAGTACCAAAATCTAGATAGGTAGGGGTTCTAATCTCAATACCATCAACTGTAATACCATGTGTGTGTTGGTTATAACATTTTGAGGCCTGTTCCACCCTCATGCCCTCCCATTGCATTATTTTACAGGGTCTGTTCATGTCTTCCACCTTAGATCCACTGTTGGACAGTGCTTAGGTGTCTAATTGCCATGACACATGCGATATGTTGGTAGCACTATAGTGCATACACCTAAGTAGGTAGGGGTTTGAATCTCAATATAGCCAATTATACTACTGAATATGTGTGTCTGTGTTTCTATATGAAACATTTCCCATGTGGCTGTTGTGTGCATTGGTTATACTATTTTAAGGCCTGTTGACCACCTCCCCATGGCAATACTTTAAAGAGCCTGTTGTCGTCATCCACCTTAGATGCACCATGTGAAACTCTACAGGCTATACCAGTCATCTGTACAAAAGTATGCAGAATGTCCAAATGGTTACAACATATATGTGGTCCATGTCTCATGACAATGGGGGTTATGACAAATCATTGGCAAATATGTGACAGTTGCTGTGCTGTCATACCCATCTGAAACATCATGCTGAGGCACGATCTGTTACCCTATCACTTGTCTAGGTTTGTAAGAGCAGTATGTGAGAACACTCCCTATTTTGTGTGGTGTATCGCACCAGTCATGAGGGCATTCCCATTCCCAAGATGAATTTGTGTAAGAGTTTGTGAGATATGTCCTTGGCATATATTCTCTGTGGCACATGCAATATGTATGGAGCACTATGGTGCATACAAATAGATAGGTAGGTGTTCTAATCTGACTGTTGCTAACTGTATGAGTGTATATGTTTCTCTATGCATATCCCCCGTGGCTGTCTTGCCTGTGTGTATGCAATGGTTATACCATTTTGTGTGGCTGTTCCACCCTGTTAACTACCCCATTGCCAACCTAGCCAGGTCCCTTACAGATGTCATCCACCATAGAAGCAGTTACACATTTTCTAACACAAAGGCACTGTGGCACGTGCAATAGTCATGTTAGTCTGTATTGTACATAACAAGATAGGTAGGTGTTCTAATCAGAGAAGTGTCCACTCTGTGTGCATGTGTGTTTCAATGCATATCCCCAGTCAGCTGTGTGTGTGTGTGTGTGTGTGTGTGTGTGTGTGTGTGTGTGTGTGTGTGTGTGTGTGTGTGTGTGGCTCAGCCATGTTAAGGGCCTGTGAACCCCCCACTGGCAATCCTAACAGACCTTGCAATTGTCACCCACCTGAATAGTAGTGGCAGACACTGCAACACTATAGCAGTGGTGTAGTGCTTGTGATATGTATATAGCAGTATTGTATGCAAAACTAGGCAGGTAGAAGTTCTACTGTCAACAAAGGCAGGTCATGAGTGCATGTGTCTGTGTGTGTGTGTGCGTGTGTGTGTGTGTGTGTGTGTGTGTGTGTGTGTGTGTGTGTGTGTGTGTGTGTGTGTGTGTGTGTGTGCATGTGCGCGTATCTATGTATATCCCCTTACAGCAGTCTAATGGCCACCAGCATACCTCAAACCCTCACAGACAGACATCTGATTAAAGCCATATGGAACAGTGGGGCAAAGGCCAAACATATTGCTGTGACACACATGGAAAGTAGATACCAGAACAGGTTGTACATTTGAATTTACTTTCCAAAGGGTATGTGCTGTGACATGATAATATCCATCATCAATCTGTAATGTTAGTTTGTCATGCTTTTTCAACAATTTGCAAGAAAACCACAATGTTATGACAAATGGAAGCAAAACATGTGGCAAACATCAGGACATTCTGCAGACATATGTACAGGTCAGAGGTATGGCCACCATCTGTACCACCCTGCAGGTTGCAGTCCATGATTGGCAAGGTGTGACCTGTGATGACAACTGAAACAATACAGGGGTCCTGAGACTGTAGGACAACAAACATTTTATAAAGTTGTCTACTAATTGCATAGAGCAATTATTACACATCATAAGTACCATAATAGCATAAGCTAAGGTAATGTCACACAAAGAAGGTGTTATAGTAGCACACCAAAGGCAGTCCTGTGCGTTGCATTTACTGTGGATATGGTATGTCCTGCCAACTGTCACGTTGCTACAAGAAGTGTCCTACAGTCCACATTTGATAAGGTGGCAACCACAATCTGTGTCGCCTATGTGTGTGCAATATATAGATGTATGAAGGCCCTGTGACTACCTGCTGCCCTCAATGACCCACATGTTTATATGCATGAATGTTAACTGGCACCACCCACATATGGAGGTACTGCAACTGTAAGTATTGAGCAGTCTGTCATTGAGCCACAAACTGCTGTTAACACACTGCAATGGGCCATACAGTGGGAATGGAATGGTGCCAAGGTCCTGGCCTCATGCTGAATGCAGGCAACAGTGTAAGCATACCATACAGCAAGAAAATGGCCCCAGTATTCCCCACATCAGCACCAACCCCATAAACACACAGACTGCAATGACAGACCTGGGTAGTCAGGATGCCAACAATGATGCATTCAGGCATCAAGTAGTGGCAGTGGTCAGAAAATGCTTGTGTGTGGTTCACCACATAGGTAAAGGGACTGCATCTAGATAAATGGTGGCCAGTACCTCTGAATAGTCCGTAGTCAGTACAACAATACATTAGCAGAATGGCCGGTCTGCTATGCACCTATGCTAACATCCGCAGAAACTGCAAAGGCTATGTTGACACCCACAAATGTCAGCCATTGCCATCAACACCTGTTACATGCAGACAACCTATAATCAGTACTGCCCCACTGGTTATCAGTCAGGTTGTCTACAGGTGTCTGTGGCATGCCTAGATGACATTGTTGTACTCAACCCTTCAACAGTTGCCCCATATATGACAGTACAACTCTGTGCATATTACTGGCATGAGAGGCCTGAATCGCATATAAGATGGCAAAAACACATGGTGGAGAGTCAGGTTTGGCTCCCAGAGGCTGCCCTCTGTCAGGACTATACTCCCCAAATATGTCAAATACAGTACCATGCATACCCTCATCAACTGCATCAAGGTTGAGTGGATGGGAAAAACAACATCTGTCCCTGGGGTTCAACCTGTGTCCAGCAATGCCAGGGGCAATGGGTGCTGACCAATGATTCTGTTGGTGATAAAGTAATGGCTAGACTTATAAGGGACCCAGGGCAAGTACTCTAGTAACCTCCTCTGTATCTATGAAGTTGTGATCCCACAAAACACCTAGATGAAATGTATGAAGGCTAGCTGGCTGTATCAAGGGTATGCATGCAAGGTTATGCTGTCTGAGCCAATTGCCCCTCAGACACTGTTGCACGCATATGCACCTAAGTAAACATGCACATATATAGCCATGTCCTTGGCAATGAAAAAGTCTATGGGTTTCCACTCCAGCATACTTGGTTTTGGTAATGGCAGCAGCTCCCAAGGATGTACACACACAGACAACTGTAACAGAAACTGAATAAAGTCTGTGAGACAACAGTCAATCAACAGTACTAACAGCAATAAAGCATCATGGCACAAAGGTACATACACTTTGATGTGTATCCATGACAATTGGCAGCAGGCAGCATCTTACATGGCATAACAATACTACACTACACACTGGCATTACCTGCACTATAGTCACCTTGTGATTCAGACACATATTAGCATGTCCCTGCATCAATGGTATGGATAACAGGGATGTGGCACAGGTATCATCACATGCACAGTTTGTAGTGTGAGGTTGCCAAAGACCTCGGCTGTGCCATATAGTTGACATCATGTGTGTGTATGGAAGGGCGGTGTTCAGCTGGACAATGGAGAGGAGCTGTGTGTGTGGTGGTGACCTGCATGTGATAGTGATGTGTGAGTGTGTGTATGCACACAGTCAAGCCATGTGCTAGCCCTACACAAGGGTATGTTGGACAGCTGAGACCATACATGGCAGGATGTGCAGTTCACTGTCTCGGCTATGGACATGGGAACTGGTCCTGCCAGGAGTGTCACTGGCACCACCTTGCCCAAGGCCAGATGGGGTACTAATTCCTGATGGTGACCTCTGTCTGTTGGGTCCATGTCCCTCACATGACCAGCCAGGACCAAGTGCCCATGGCCTGCTATGTTGTGGTGTGGACAACACCCTTCCTTCACTAGTACTGGTGGTACTGCCACTATGGGAGTGTGAATGTGCATGGCCACATGGGTTCTCAGCTGATGTTGTTGCTGACCTACATCCACGTGTCTGATGCCCAATTCCCACCACATGTTCAAACACAGACATTGCACGGTTAAGGACTGACAATGTCTCACCCCACCGTCTATCCATGACATCAGCAAAATGACGTATGGTATCACCAATGTCATGGAGGGTGTCATGCATGCCAGGAAGTGTAGAATCCATGACCCTGAGTGTCCATCTTGTGTACTGTTCACAAAGTGCCTGTGCCTCCACGATGGACCAAAACATGTGTCGGGTGATACATGCTGTGACACCTCCGACAGTGGCTGGATGGGCAGCAGTCCTCATTTGAGCAGCCCTGTCAATCTGCCTGTGTGGGACCTCACCAACTCTCTAGCTATGGCTTGTGTCTACAGTCACAGATTCCATAGTCACCACACTACCCTGTTCGATGCCACCACCCTCCGACTGTCTGATATCTGTGGGAGCTGGGAACCAGGTATGTGTGGGCATACTGACCGTGTGTGGGGTGGAAGTGGGATGTCAACCAATGGCACATATTCACACTCAACCTCACGTGTGCCTCACTATGGCCAACATCATCATCAGAGTCTCATGAGACAATGACATCAGGTTGTGAAGGGTAGAGACCCCAATCCCCATGTTCACCTGTGATGGGAAGACAACACAAGTAAATTACTTCCTGCACTATAATATTTTCTAATACACACACACACACACACACACACACACACACACACACACACACACGCACACACACGCACACACACACACACACACACACACACACACACACACACACACACACACACACACACACACACACACGTGGGGTGCCACAAAGGCATTATACAGAGAACACCTTCTGACTGATGCCATGCATGACACGCAATCAGACCACAACAGACACACTCTGGACAGGCCCTCAACAACATGCAGTGCAGCTACTTCCAATTAATGTTGCTGCTACTATACACCTGTGAGATACATGAGAAGTGGGAGTAGGTGATGGACCATCACCTAACACACACAGTGCACCCGTGTACACACTACTAATGTACCCCTGTATAGTACAGTGGCTACACCTACACAAAAGAATGTGCCAATATGTTACAGCTCCTGCAAATAGGCTCCTGTGATGAGCAATGCAATGCACTGCAGTGAACTCCACCACAAGTGAACATGCACATATTGCAATATTTCTAAGCTTAACAGTTGTGTGCATAGAAAACTGGCTGCCCTTAGCATGCCTAAGGTATAGGTGAGCTACAACATGACAGTTCCACACTCACCGGTTTCAGGTTGATGTTCCCCAGCCAAACCAGAGGGACCTATGGAGTTGTGGGGAAGAGTTACTATCAGCACACACACATGTGGCAGTTGTACAGGATAATCTCTGCATTTATAAACATGCACACTACAAGCTGAGATATTACCCAAATTGCTGACATTCACAATACATGTACACATGCGTGCATTACAAATCCCCATCCACAAATGCAGATTGACCTGACATATGCATACAGGTAGGCAAAGGCTGCCACTATGACCACTATAGTATTAATGTGATGCCCACTGGAGCCTTACCTGAATGTTTCTCAGCTGTGAAATCTATGCCACTCACCTCCATGACATATGTAGTCACTGGGCAGCTGTGGCTAAACCAAGGTTTGCAAGGAAATCCTCATTGGCTGACAGTGGTGCTTGTGTAGCAGACCCACCATCTGTGTCAGTGCAGTCCCTGGCCACAGCTGCAGCCCTTTGCAGTGCATTGTGGATGAGGTCTGTGGCATGGTGTTGGACCTGTTTGTAGCTCCTTTGCCGGTGGCCTAGATTGTTGACATTTGCTACCACTTCTGCCCACATGGCAGTGCATTGCTGCTTGTTTTGATAGCTGCTTCCCAACAGTATGTGGTTATGGAGTCTGAGGACATCAATGATTGTAGCAGTCTCTGCTTCTGAGAAGGGCAGGTTCCATCTTTGGTACATCTCACCTGAAAGACATGAACAGGGGAAACATCACAGGACTGCATACATTGGCCACCATTATGTAAAGACCCTACTAATTCACTTTTGACAGCACTAGCCACCACTATCACCCACATCATACCCTTGCCATCCATCTGTCTGTGTGTGGCTATCGGCAACATACTGGCATTATAGCATATGTTGGCCCCCTGATCATGATGTTTCACATTCCCCCCAATGAGGACCATTAGTGTGTATAATTATCTGTTTGTCATTCACATCACACAGCACATGCAGCAGCTGGGAATGTCACAGAGGTTCCCACCAGGCAATAGCAGGCCATCAAACATCACCATACAAATAGGCTATAAGGCCAACCCTCTACCTGGTCTCATAGAAACTCCTCAGGAGTGACTACATTCTGGCATGCCAGGCAATCATGAACTCCACATTGCTGGGACTGCTGCATGAGTGCAAGTCATGCTCCACTCTGTTAACACACACACACACACACACACACACACACACACACACACACACAAGCTCCACCTGTTGAATGACTTGAACTGGCTTTGTTGACAGCTCGGATGTGTGTCTCACACAATCTGTGGTGGAATGGGCACCCTGTCCACATCAGGCAGGGTAGCTACTGACACCTTTGCAGGTGTAACTTGGTCAACTGGATGGATATCACCTGTGCCCTTGTTGGACGGGGACATCAGCTGCTGCCTTTCATACACATGGGCTAACATGTGGCCTAGGCATATGGCTCCTCAGGGCCCATAGCCTAGTAACCTCAAATGGTACCAGGAATACCAGAAATGGCCTGACGTCTGTGACAGACTGTGCTGTTATGTGTCCACACACATCACTGTCATCAACTGCTGGGTGTCCCCTATGGGCAATGTTATAATACCATATCATCCAGCCTACATCCCACAAATACGTCAGTGCTAATACAGGTGCATGTGGATAACCCTAGAATGTCTGAGGTAAACAATAACAGAGAGCAACGCATATGTATTATAGGGTGACCTCCTCATAAATGTCTGACATCTGCAGTACCCAGATGTTTGCAAAATGTGTACATATGCCTGATAGATATAGATCCCCCTGCCAGACAAATCTGTATTTTTGTGCATCAGTTGGACAATACGTGATGGTTGTCCACCGAGTTTGGGGAATGTGTCTGTGGCATGTCAGACCCCTGGGGACACAGTACTGGTACATGAATATCTGGTACGGTATCCTTTCCCTTATATTGTATGCTTTGTATGTACATGCTGCTGCTGAGCCAGAGCCAGCATCTCCCCACTACTACTACCTATAAACTGCTGTTCATCTGCAGAGGTTCACCAGGTATGATAGCCATAGGTGTCAGTCAATCAAATACAGGTGTGGAGTACACACTGACCTAGCCAGAGTATGTCAGGAATGGTCAGGATGACCTGGACAATCTGTGAAATAATCCTGTATGACATTGGTAGACTGAGAGGAGCGCAATGATGGTATGTCAGAGGTATCCACCAGTATGCACTGTAACTGTGATGCTCCTGCACTGGCCTAGTAATCAAGGAGCCTCAATCCTCACCACTAGCACCAGTGAGGGACATACACAATAGGGGGATGACAAGTGCACACACAGTACAGTAAAAGTACTTTCCAGAGCACACAGAGATCACAGTCAGTCTGGGCTGTTTTCTCCCTCTCTCTCTCCAGATCCCCACTAACACAGCTATACAGTTAGCATCTCAGCAGAGTGGTCAGGCCAGAACCTCCATCATTCTCACTGTCCGACCAGTGCTTCCTGTCCCTGCCCAAGTAGCTGACACACACACTTTGAGATTTTATTTATAAATCACACACACACACACCGTCTTGGGAAAGGCTGACACAAGTTTACTAGCTACGGCCCCATCTGCCCATACTTAAAGATAGTTCTGACTGCCACAATCCAGCTCTTTATCAGCTACTGTAAGGCCCTTGGCAAAGGGTGAGGAATCCTACTGTGTGATGTGCCTATTATCCAAATGGTAAATGTGACCAAGACCAAGGCTATTGGAGTGGGCTATACAGTGTCACCAAATACATATGCAAGCACTCTAAGAGCTTACTTAGTTCTATACAGACCAGACACAGTTATAAGGTTTAACTATATTTTATAATGACTAATAAAGGACCAAGACAATACTCAATCAATACAGTAACTACAGAGTTCAGACTCACAGGGAATAATTTAAGACAACATTGCAAGACAGTCTGAAATAAATACAGCAAACATCTAAAGTAATAAGTTCATAGGTTCATAAGATAATACTAGGCTATTGGCCCAGAGGCCCTTATAAGCCTAGACAGCAATTTTGCCCATGTTCCTTCAAATTCAACACCTGTTTCCTCGGTTCAGTAGGGACACAGGTGGAATTCCAGGGGTGTATTTTCTGTTTCCCATCCAGTCGTTCAGGTTCCTCTTAAAGAGGGCTAGAGAGGTACTCTGATTGACATGGAGAAGGAGTCTATTCCACAGATGGAGGGGTCTTTGGGACACAAATATATCCCACCAACAAGTGCTATTCATGTCATATACCATGTTAAGGCCTTCTGTGTGGGTTGCGCGAGTGGAGTTTGTCTTATGGATATGCAGCAACTACATCAATGCTGTCTCAGAAATTACCTTGTATGCCAGACACAGGTCACCTCTGAGCAGTCTGTATGAGACTGAGTAGAGGGACAGGGCTTTTAGCCTATCTGTATATGATAGGTTTTTGAGACCCTGGGTTTTCCTGGTCAGGAACCTCTGTGGTCTCTCCAACTGCTGCATGTGCTTGGCAAGGTACATGCCAAAGTTGGCATTGCACTTGATAATGGGTCTGATAAGGGAGGAGTACAGGGATGTTATGACCTCCTTGCTCCTGGATGAAATACCCTTATTTATGAGGTGGGCCATGTAGAAAGCCGTCTGTACATCAGAGGCAACATGGTGGTCAAAAGTCAGGTTTCTATCAACCTGGGTGCCCAAGTCCATCACGACTGATTGCATGCTTAGTATGTTGTTATTAATGTTATAATTAGTGGGGTTGAGATTTTCCCCAAAGGGGATAATGATGCATGTCTTGGCATTCAGTTTGAGGCCATGCTTCTGGCACCAGTCATTAGTTTGAGTAAGGCCCTCTTGGAGGATGTTCACATCACTAGGGGAATTGAAGACAGTGCCCAGCTTGCAGTCATCTGCAAACTTTGTCAGCCACAGACTACTGGTTTTAGCTTGCACCTCAGAAATGTATATGCCAAACAGTAGAGGCCCAAGACTAATTCTTGTGGTACATAGTGTTATGAGTCTACTACTAGAGGTGGCTTTCCCTACTTTGACTGAGTGGGTTCTATCAGTGAGCCAGTTAGCTACCCATCTGGTAACATACGGGTTAATGCCTAGCTGGGAGGGTTTAAGTATTATGCCTGAGTGGGGAGTAGTGTCAAAGGCTTTGGCTAGGTCAAGGTAGGCACTGTGCACTGTCTTACCCTCATCCATGGCTTTGGTGACTGTTTTGAAGAAGTTAACCAAGTTTAACAGACATGATCTCCCTTTGACAAAAACAAACTGTGTGGGATCAAGCATTTGGAGGTTGCCAATATCCTTGGTTATAAGGTCCATGATAATGCATACCATGACCTTGCAGAACAAGCTAGTTAGGCTGATAGGCCTGTAATTGCCTGGGTCAGTGGACACTCCACCTCTGTGTAGAGGGATGACAATGGCTGTCCTCCATTCAGCTGGGATGAAGTCATTGCTCAGTTTATGGTTGAATAAAGTGGCTAATGGAGCTGACAACTCATGCCTGAGGTCATGTAGGGTACAGCCAGGGATGTTATTGGGTCCCATGGAGACTTTATTTGTTGCCTTTGAGAGGGCATTAAGGACCTGCTCCATGATGATGAAGAGAGGGGGTAGGTGTTGGGAATGTCCTGGTTTACCAATGGGGGGACAGGGAGGTGAAGTTTTCACTGAACCTGTCTGCTAGCAGGTTGGCTATATCTATGGCAATTGTGCATGTGGTGTTATTGACCACCAGTTCAGAACAGATTTGGGTGCTGCCTTTGAGATTGCGGACATATGTGAAGAAGGCCTTGTGATTGTCCATGGTGGATGTGGCCAATTTGAACTCAAAGTTAGCCTTAGAGAATTTCCCCAGTGACCTTATTTGCTTGTTCAGATAAAGGGGAGATTGCTTCCAACTTGGCACCTGCACCTTCTTGGCCCTGAACAACAATTATTTCCTTTGGTTATAGAGTTTCTGTATTGCTGCTGTCCACCAGATAGGTTTACTCTTCCTTGAGGAAGATTATTTGGTCCTGTCAGGTATTGATGAGTCCATACAGCTATGTAGGTGCTCAGATAGTTTTTTGATGTAGGCTTGGACATTAGTGCTAGTTCCAACTGAAGGGACAGTGGCTGCGAAGCTGCTTATACCTGCTCTGAGGAGATTGTAGTCAGCTTCGGAAATGTTTTTTCATTTGACCCTGGCAAGGGGGTGGTCAGTGGAGATGGTGACTTCAAAAGTGACTGCATTATGGTCGATTCTTACCAAGAAGGATGACACTGTAGGAGTGCTACAGTGGCTACTCATGTTGGTGAGGACCAGGTACATGATATTTTCACTTCTTGTAGGGATGTCAACCTGCTGATTCAATGCATTGCCATTGACGAAGTCAAGGAATTTCTGGGCATTCATGTTTAGGCTAGAATAGGTCTTGCACTCTATGGTTTGGTAGTTAAAGTCACCCAGGATCAGGGCAAAGGGTTGAATCTTGATGGATTCAAGTAAGTCCAGATAGGTGGAGTGTGTGTCCTGAGTCATGGTTGGGGGGGGGGGGTCTGTAGCTAGCTATGATTTGAATAAGTGTTTTGCCAACAGTTAACTGCACTTGGAGTGTCTCCTGTGTGTCATACCGTTTTAGCAGCCTGTAGGTGTGTATGTCTTTGATAACTATTGAAACTCTACCTCCTTTGGCTTTGTAGCCCTCCATTTGAGGTCTGAAAGTATGGCAGGATGAGTAACCTGGTAAGGTGCTCTGCACAGCTTTGAACCAGGTTTCAGTGACTGCACAAATGTCAGCATTCTCCAGGGCAAGGAATGCTTGCAATGAGTGCAGTTCCATGGTAAGGCTCCAAGCATTTAGCAGCATGACCTTTAAATTTCATTTATAAGAATTTTCCATGTTGGTAATTTTGTGCTCATGACTTTGCCTAAAAAAGGCACAATGGGAGAGGCAAAAGCCTTTGCCAGAAGCCTAAAGCCCAGGGGAGACAGACGAAGGCCATCTCTGGCAAAGCATCATGATCTGTCAGTCATGTACTGGCTTGTGACTGAGGCAGCAAGGATCCCAGGTTCTTAATGTGATTGCACCTCTCACATATTGTGTTCCTGGGTGGAGGTAGTAGAGGGCTGCCTGTGTACATAAGGCAGTTCCTACACTGTCTCCAGATGCCCATATTAACCAGACCAGCAGGAAAAGCCACAGGAAATTATCTGTCCATGGTTATCAGAATCTGTAGAAGAAAGGTCAGGGGTAGTACAGTGGGCACTATCTGAGGAGAGTACCTACAGGTGTGAGTATGGCTGGATAAAATCAATACAGTAGCTGCAGATGAGGGCCTCACTCACACAGGAGTGCTGGTAAGGGGAAAAAATGCAACTGAGCTACCTCATAAAGGGTGAAAACAGCACAATGGAGGTGCAGCAAACAAGCACAAACCCACACAAATGCTAGGTTTAAATACCACAAAACCAAAGGTAAAACAGAAACATTGGAACTTACCAATCAACCCTTTTCCCTAAGCTCTTAGCTCAACACCCTATGCCAGACCAGTTCCAGCCAGTTCACTTACTCCCAGTAAATGCAGGCAGGCACTGGCCAACAGAAGATGGTGTAGTAGGAAAAACTTTACTAATATAATGAATTTGGCAATATATTGACTGTTTGTAATTATGTAAGAATACCAAAAGTAAACATCAGTTTGATTATTTTTCTTTTTCTGATATGCATTATTTGCCATTACAATCAATGAAGTCAGTAATACTGTCATTTAAGTGTTTAGCTGATTATGTATTTATTCAGCATATTCATTCATTCATTCATTCATTCATTTATGTATTTATTTATTTATTTATAGTTGACTGAATATCATTTAACTATACAATTTGCTGCCATTGAGCAAGTCATTATGGAGAGTAGTATGTATTTTTTAGGTATTCCTTGGAGTACGACTAATAAGTATGTATATACAGTTAGCTCAAGTCCTAAGTTTACATTATTAGTGCCACAAGTAGAATGTCTAATTGTCTTTATGAGCAGAAGTAGAACTGACACTTGAGTTAGGTTCCATTAACTGGTAAATGAATACAGGTAGGAGTAGGTTGCATTTTATTACACTAACTATTATGCACTTATTTGTTGTGCATCGCATTAGACCCTTCCTGATCTGTGCTATGTTTCCACAACTCATTCCATAGCTTAAATCAGAACGTAGCACCAAGGAACAGACATCGGAGCCATGATTATTTATGTTTTTCTTGTTATGATGAATTTAATTGTGCCATTCTGGGCTCACCAAATTGAGTTGTCTCACACTCTCTGCCTTTTTATTTTCCCTTGGAAAGCTTACCAGTCAGAGCTGCACACATTTCCATATAAATTAGTTTGTAAATAAAAAGAATGAGTAACTGATCTTTTTGGATAGTAAGGCTCTAGTTTCATTAACAGTGTTACAAAAAAACAAATTTTATTAGCTACAGTTTGTGTGTTAATTATTTAAGTTGATGATTCTGTTGAACCTGGATTAATTCACCAAAACCAGGGGAAAAATGGGAAATACAAATTACTAAGCAAAAGGAAAAGAGCAAAAAACCACAGCAGCAAAAAAACAGACTCGGAGGTTTAATGTAAGTGCTTTCGTGCAGGACAATTCCAATACTACTTCAGACAAGAAGGTCAAAACAATGAAACAGTTAAGTACTCAAAATAGATAACATGACATGAATCACCTGACCAACCATTAATAAAATCAACAAAAATAATGTTTAAAAATATGGTGTTGAATATAAAAGTAAAAATATAAATACATGAATACCTGAAAAACTGTAAAACTTTGAACAAAAAATATTACACTTTCCTCCCCAAATAAATATATATGTCAAAAAACTGAACAATCATTTTCTAAATTACAGTTTAAAAATGATCATCATAACACTAAAAAATTTTGTTTGGGAAAAAAATCCTCTCAAAAGACTTTTAAGTTTCAAAATACAAGCCACTGAACAGGCATCATTTAAACCTGGTTCCCAAAAGGCATCTAATCTGAGTTGCCATAGTAACTCCTTCTGCTATAATTCTAAGGATAAAGGTCCCCCTCACATCATATTCAACCTGATCTATTATTTTAAACAAGAAGGAGTGCTCAGGATTATTCATAATTTTCTTGGCTAGAGCATTATTACTTTTATTGTTCCTTATTGCATACAAATACTCATAGAGGCACTCTCTTAATTTCCTATCAGTCTTCTCCACATAGAAACTAGGGCAAAGACTGCGCTGCGCCAAATAAACAATGCATTTGGCATTACAATTCAACCTTCCTTTTAAAATATATTTAGTTTTTTTCATTATGAATCTGTTCCCTTTTGCAATAAATCTGCAATGGGGACAAGATTCACATTTATACATTCCTGTCACTCTAGGCCTGACATGTTTATTAAACTCCAAAAGGTTCTTCAAATGTTGTCCTCTCTTAAAAATAAACCTAGGGGGAACTTTCAATTTAGGACCAATAAATGGATATGTGGAAATCAGGTTCCAGATCTTGACTAGAATGGTTTACTATTAAAATTTCGAACGGCACTCTGTCGACTGTGCTATAGTCGGCAACGGAAGTTTGAAAACGTCGAATGTCGAAGTAAAAAAATCAATCTAGGAATGGTTTTAACATGGGTCGAGGTTGATGTTCAGTATTATTCTGAACTACAAACATCTCCCCTACCTTGACCCATGTTAAAACCCATTCCTAGATTGTTTTTTTGAGTTTGCAATTATCATTTTCGAACTTCCGTGTTCGACTATAGTACAGTCGATGGAGTGCCATTTGAAATTTTAACAGTAAACCACTAGAATATGTCTCAAATTACCTGCATCCATACTGTAAGGTGTTGTAAAAGTCAAAGAAAAATTCATATCTGTAACATTATTATCTAACAAGCCTGATGTTCTTGGTACAATCATATTGTCTGCATTTTCATCATTCAAGATAACACGAAAGTAACCAGATAACCATTTCAATTGCACTTCAGCAATTAATTCATCTAATAAAGACTTAGGATACTCTCTTTTCAAGAACAGGCTCCTCAAAAAATCACATTCATTCAAAAAATCGGTGGTATTAGAGATCATTCTGGCAGCTCTCATGAAATGGCCCTTGACTACTGCTCTTATCTGATGAGGTAGGTGTGAACTCGAAAAGTGCAGGAAGGAATTAGAGTAAGTTTCCTTCCTGAAAATCTTAGCAATATAGGACTGTCTCATCCTGTCCTTACTAAGAAGGACATCAAAATAGGCTGCCCTTTCTTGATGAAAAGCATAAGTAAAACACAGGAACTGGGTGCTATTATTAAAATAATGACTCATATCCTGGAAACTGGAATATCTCCTTTGAATATGATAAAAATATCATCCAAATAACAGGTATAAAAATAAATAAACTTCGCAAATGAACCTGGATTAATACAATACTCTATCTTGCACAGCCAGATGGGGACCTAGTACAACTTAGAGTTTAAATGTTTACTAATTAAATTTTTGACTAGGAATGCCTTATCATATTCCTCCCATGTTCCTTATCTACATTTTTAACCTGTCACAAGGCAGTGGACAAAATGCTACTTCATAGTTTCATAGTTTCATAGTTTAGTACTAGGCTATCTGTCCTGGGGCATTTATAAGCCTAGCCATAGTGATGTGGCGTTCGCCACCCCATGTAATGGTACAAAAGTGTACAGAATAGATTTAGAATAATGTGCCTCTGTCTAGTAGTGACACAGTGAAGACCCCCTTACATAATAGAATTAGTTTACTGTGCCTCTGTCTAGTAGTGACACAGAGATGACCCCCGGGGTAAACCTACGATCTCCCATCCACTCGTCAAGATTTCTCTTGAAGAGAGTCAGTGAGGGGCTCTGCCTAACATGAACTGGGATTCTGTTCCAGAGTATGGGAAGCCTTTGAGTTATGAATCTGTCCCTCCAGCATGTCCTATTCATATTTGTGCTGAGGTTTAAATCTTTAGCTCTCATGTTCTGATGGATTTGGATTTTTTGAGGTGGAACATGTCCATCAATTCCTGATTGGACATGGCCTAGTACGTCAGGCACAGATCACCTCTGAGTAGGCGGTATGCTACTAAATAGAGCTGGAGTTTCTTTAGTCTGGCAGCATATGACATATGTTGGAGACCCTTGATCCTCTTGGTGAGGTACTTTTGGGGTCTCTCCAGCTGTTGCAAGTGCTGGGTAAGGTACATACCAAATGGGGCATTGTACTCAATCATGGGCCTGATAAGGCAGGAGTATAGGGGTACAATGACCTCCTTTGATCTGGATGTGAATCCCTTCATGATAAGGTGGGCAAGGTAGAAAGTCTTTCTAACCACTTTGACAACGTGGGTGTCAAATGAGAGGTCACTATCAACTTGGGTCCCCAGGTCTCCAATTATTTTTTCCGTACTCAGTGGGTTACTGTCTATGTGATAATTTGTGGGTACTTTGTTTTTCCCCAAGGGGATGACTATACATTTTTTGGCATTTAGTTTAAGGCCATGACTCTGGCACCAGTTGTCCGTTTCAGTGAGGCCTTTCTGTAGGATGTATGTGTCAGCTGGTGTATCGACTATGGCACCTAGTTTGCAGTCATCTGCGAACTTTGTCAGCCACAACCCTCCCACATTTGCTTTCACATCTGAGAAATAAATGGCAAACAAGAGGGGTCCCAGGACAGAGCCCTGTGGGACACCACTTGTGACTGGCTTTGAGTCTGACATGTCTCCAGCTATTTTGACTTTATGGGTTCTATCCTTTAGCCAGTTTGCAACCCATCTTGTGACATATGGATTTACATTTAAGCTGTTGAGCTTGTCTATGATGCCTGAGTGGGGTATTGTGTCGAAAGCTTTAGCCAAGTCCAGGTAGGCTGTATGGACTGCTTTGCCCTCGTCAATGGCTCTAGTGACTGTTTCGAAAAAGTCAACCAGGTTCAAAAGGCAGGATCTGCCCTTTACAAAGCCGAACTGGGTGGGATCAAGTGTCTGTAGGTCCCCAATGTCTCTGTTTATGAGATTCATAATGATTCTTTCCATAGCTTTGCAGACCAGGCTGGTTAAGCTTATGGGGTGGTAGTTCCCAGGGTCTGTAGAGGTGCCTCCTTTGTGGAGTGGGACCACTGTTGCTGTATGCCAGTGTTCAGGTACATATCCTGTAGTAAGGCTAAGGTTAAATAGCATTTTTATGTGTGGGTTTAGCTCCTCTTGGAGTTCACGTAGCACGCAACCCGGGATACCGTCAGGTCCCATTGATGCTGTATTTTTAGCTTTGCTGAGGGCGGTTCTCACCTGGACATCTGAGATGACAGGGAGGTTACATTCAGCTGGGATAAGTATTTCTTCTTTTGGGGTGAGGGAGGGGAGAAATTTGCACTGAACCTGTCTGCCAGAATGTTGGCAATATCTGTGGGTTCAGTGTATTTTTTGTCATTATGAACTAACTCTGAGCATATCTGAGGGTTTCCACCCAGGTTTCTAACATAGCAGAAGAAGGCCTTGTGGTTATCTTTAGTGTCCATAGCGATTTTACTCTCAAAGTTGGCCTTGGATGTTTTTATGAGAGAACGTAGCTTTCTACTAGTGCTAATCAGAGATGCCTTATCTTTATGGGATTTTGCTCTGTCGTGCAGTAGCTTCCTTCTTTTGTTATACAATTTGTTTATGGCTGGGGTCCACCAGACAGGACGCCTGCCCTTGGTGGAGAGGGTCTTGGTTTTATTTGGGATTGCATGATCCATGCATTCTTAGAGATGTCCGTAGAAAGCATTTGGGAAGGATTCAGCATTGTGGGATGTGGTTTCCACTGGCCCAGTGGGCTTAAAGGATACCATCTCAGTCTTAAGAAGTGTAAAGTTGGCGTTTGAGAAGTTTTTCACTGTAGTCTTTTGTGTTGGGGGTGGAGGTGGGATATGTATATCCAGGGTGATTAGTTTGTGGTCAGATCTCACTAGTGAGGGGTATACTTCCGGTGTGGAGCACTTTGTCCCCATGTTTGTGATGATCAGGTCTAGTATATTATCTCCCTTTGTGGGAGAGGTGACTAGCTGTTCCATTGCATTTGAATTTATGAATTCCAGGAACCTTTGGGCTAGGGTGTTAGGGCTAGAATAATGCACCCAGTCTATGTTAGGGTAGTTGAAGTCTCCCAATATGATGGTGTTTGGTGAGACATTCATATCCTCCAATGTCTTCAGGAAGGCTGAATGGGGTTCCTGAGATTGGGAGGGTGGTCTGTAACATGCTACCAGTTGTATAGCTGTTTTGCCTACGGTTAGTTGCACCTGGATGGTCTCTTATGCTTTATGTGTTGCCACTAACCTGGAGGTGTGGGTGTCCTTGATTAATATGGACACTCCCCTTCCCGTTTTGGTTTGGCCCAAGTTTTGGGGCCGAAAAGCATGATATGAGGTATAGCCTGGTAGTGCTGCAGTGCTCTCAGGAGCCTTGAACCAGGTTTCAGTTACTGCACAGACATCGATGTTCTCCATACTGAGGAGTGCTTCGAGAGCCTGCATCTTGAGATTTAGACTTCTGGCGTTGAGCAGCATTACCCTTATTTTTTTCCATATTTGTTTTCTAAGGAGGTGGGTTTGTCTTTTGAGCCTTGCCTAAAAAAGGCACTATGGGGGTGGCAAGAGCCTTAGCCAATATCCGGAATCCTAGTGGTGACAGATGCAAGCCATCCCTTGCGAAGCAGTGTGGCTTGTTCAGCATGTCATCCCAAGAAGACAGACATTGGATCCCCCTAGAATGACACCAGTAACTGAGCCAATTATTAAAGCTGATCATCTTGTCTTTGTATTGGGGCATCATTCTTGGTGATGGCAAGATGCTGCTCAGGGTCAGGGTCATACCAGCCTGGGCTACATAATCAGAGAGCTCCTCTATGTCACTTTTCATGTAGTCCAGGGAGGTACGTCTCAGGTCATTCATGCCGGCATGGACAATGACGGAGTCATATTTGTACTTGCTTTGGAGTGACCTGAGTGTGTGTGTTATGTGGTGGATCCTAGCTCCCGATAGGCAGCTCACCGTTACCCTCTCCTTGTTCAGCCTGGTAAGCGAAACGTCAGTGTGTCAGACTATAGAGTCACCTATTACTAGTGTATCAGGCATGGTGTTTGGCCTTAAGGGCTGTGATTGTTTGACACACTGATTTATTGAAGTATGTGTTGCATGTGTTATGTTTTGAGGTGGTGGATTTTTAGGTGTCTGCTTTGGGAGCCTCTGTTGTTTTGGTAAGTTTTTTGTTAGAGCCTCCGAGTATGTCTTTGTGTTATTACGTGTTTGGTTTGCAGTTGTGGTTGGTCTATGTAAGACTGGGTTTGCTGTGTGTGCGGTTACCTTCTCTTCCTGTCTGGTCTTGCCAGTCCTGAGTTGAGAGAGTTCAGCCTCCAGTTTGGCTATATAGTTGCATCTCTCACATGTATTTGTGTTTGTTGGGAGGAGGAGAGGGTTGTCTGTGTACATGAGACAATTGTAGCTTTGTCTCAAGATTCCCAGATTAACCAGCTGAACCGGAGAGGATGTTAGTAATCTACCACTCGATGTGCTAGAATATTATAAGGGAGTGCTGTGCCTTTAAGGGAAGTGAGTACTCACAGGGGTGGTAGGTGGATGTAGTGCTTACTTTAGTTTGAGAGTGCTTACTTAGAAGAGAGGTTTTGAGAACAAGTGCTAGGCTTATAATAAAGTGAGAAGACTGATTATTATAAGAGTAGAGCTTTCTTAAGGGAAAATTTGAAGAGCAGACTTGGCAGAGCCAGAAAAGGTTTAACCTTGTTTAACCACAGGGAACTTCAAAAGAGCTAGAAATGGTCCAAAACAACCAATTTCTACAAGCTCTTGTGCTGAGGTCACTCCTTCAGGGACAGATAGGCTGCTCAAGGCTCCCCACTCCCACTGGTGAGCAAAGAAACTTCCTTCTATCCAAGTAAGGCAATGGACAACACAGGAAGTACACCACAGCCCAGAATACAGCAAAGCCTGTATACTGGTCTAAACTAGTCGAGGAGAGGCGGAAAAACAAGGATATTTTTTTGTTTTTTTTTGTTTTGAGATAGAAAGCAAACAGAAATGCAGGAAACAGTAATAAATCAGTTACACAGGCTAGCACACTTTAGTGGGCAGCCTCAACAGTTAAATTTAACAAACAAACAAACTTTTGACCAATTTTTGACCAAATGTAACTTTAAGTGCAGATAATATATAATGCAAAAAACAGCTAAAAAAAACTTCTAAAGTACTAAACTACCTTCTTGGGTCAAATACTGATGATTGACATTGTAGTCATGTCATCAGATCAGATGCCACATGTTTTGGTCTTCTAGATCAAAGGTCACAGTGAACTGTAAACTGAACAATAATTAGCAGTGAGCTGGAACAGATCAACAGGGCAGTGACAGGTTACTGTATTAGAAGGTAGAGTTTTGGTCAATAACTGTGTTATAAAAGGAATATCTAAGCTTGTTGACCTTAATGATGTTGAAAGTGTGTGTTTGTGGAGTGGGCTGAGTGCAACAATACTGTAAAGGTAATTGGAAAGGTATCAGTGATGCTAGAAAGGTGCAATAGTAGCATTAGTACTGCTGCTTTACTGGGGAGGTTAAGCAGACACTGGAAATAGGCAAGTCAAAAGGGAGTTAGTATGCAAGGCACTGGTCTTATGAAATCCTTGATAATTTGAACTAGTCCCACGTCTGTTAATGTAGGAGGCTGCTATTAATGTCAACCGGATGTCACCCATCATTACATATTTTGATACTGGTTTTAATACTATGTGTGGCAGTCAGTGAATGGCTTATTAGTAGTGGCTGTGGTGTTGGGAGGGCTAAGTATGCAATGGCTATTATTATTTTGCATATGGTTTTAGGACCAAGAAGGCTAGTAGTGATACAGTCTGACCCAACATCATCCTTGCATTCTGAATTCCCAAGCAGATTAACATTTCAAATTGATTCGGTCTGTAGTAGCATTGCTCTTCATATTGTTTTGTTAGGATTAAGGTTTGATATATACTCGTATCCTCAGAAAAAGTGGTTTGTGTTAGAGGAATCACTTTTCACATAAGACTTTGTTAACACTATGAATTCAGGGACCAGAGCACTTAAAACAGTATTTAGTTAATCTACTTTTTGGCTGATGTTTCACCAAGACCATAAGATGAAGATTTAATTTTACTGTTCAGTCTATATCTCCATCCTCTCCATTGGTCACAAACATTTGGTAATGACAAAAAGAATGAGGGTTTGGATAAATTTAGCAGAAGAGACAAGCATTTTTGGGTTAGAGTTTGGCAGCTCTGGAGGATCTAAGTTGAGAGAGACTGCTCTCTGGTTTGCATGGACTTGTATGATATTGTTTGGGCACTTACAGACGATGTCTGCAGGAATAAATGGCATATAATGAGTTTGAGACTCAACAGAGTGAAGCCAGATGCACTCTGATTGGCGTGCTACATCTGCAACCCTTAGATGGTTAATTGTTTTAGAAAATTGATTGCATGGATAGTGGATGGATAGTTGGATAGAGCTATTTCAGTACATATCAAGTGAGTTGGGGGGACATATGCTTCCAGAACTTGCTGAAGCTGTCAGGATTGCCTGAATACATGTCATTTTACAGAATTTACTATCAAATATTTTTCATCGCATACTATTTTACCATCTTAAATCTGTATTGCACCATTAAACTGTATCTACTGAAATTGCTTAAGCTACAAAGCTATGAGAGATAATTCTTTGGAAGCTGAATAGCAGAGACATAGATACAATACTGCATTGATGGGGAATGGGAAATAGTTTCACTTGATAGGCTATGCTGTGCTACCCTTCATGAACTATTTGGCTGAGCTTTTAGACTATAACAAGAGCCTTGCTAATGTCAGAAAGCTCTTCTGCATGAAGTACAATAAACCATTCTGAAGCTCCATATAGTATGTCTCTTAACTCCCACATTTTAGCAGTGGCATTCCTTCAAGCCAAGCTCATACAGAAAAAAACAATACCTTGTCCTGTCCTTCAAGACAAAAGGCAACAATACCTTGGACTGCAGCTGTCAGGGCTCCACAACAGAAGAAAATGTATGCCATTATCTGAGTCATAGTGAGTTGGGAGCAAGCAGTGCATTATATCCATATCCAAATGAGTTTAGAAATCCAAACTGAGGCAGTCTGCCTTTTCATGAGGAAACTACCAGATAACTGTTAAACATTCCTATGGATGTATTGCATGCTAATCTGCAAAAATGATAATTCTGAAACCCCACCGGTACACAAATGGAAGTACAGGAAGAGAAGGGCAATCACAAATCAAGCAATAGAATTATTTCCCAACCTTTTGTAAGACAGACAAAAACTATTACGTAACTTGCATTTAATATGGAACAGCTATGCCACCCATGTTGTAGCTTGTAGCTGCTCTGTTGTCTATTACTTGATGTTAAATTATTTTGTTCTGTTTTGTTTTTCCTACAACAGTAAATGATTGTAGGTTCATATGTCAGTACTAGGTGCTGATCCAGGGGATCATTATTAGCCTGGCTACAGTGCTCACATTGTAGGTACCCTTTGATATGAATAATTTATATCTAGTTTTAAGCCCTTTCATTGAGGGCTTGATTGGGCAGACCTAGGATGAATTTACAACTATGCATTCATTTACCCAGATTAAGGTGAAACAGGGTCAAGGAGCTACTTTACTTTACAAACAAAGGAAGTCTAATCAATAAACAAGGAGATTCTCTGGGATATATAGTATATCTCATCAACAGGTTCTATTTATGTTTTGGTAGCAACATGCTCTTGAGTGGGTGTTTAGGATGTTGTTTGTTTTGTGGATGTGCAGGAGGTTGCATATGACTGGATCTTTTGAGGCTTTGTAGGCAAGACAGTGATCACTTCACAAGATTTGGTAGGAAACAAAAATGAAAGCGAGAGGGGGAGGACTTTGTAAGGTGGACTGGTAGCTCAAGGAAGTTATACCCTTTATTATCTTAGTGAGATAATGCTGCAGTCTCTCAAGCTGGGTCATATGCTTAGACAGCAACATTCCAAAGGTGTCATAGGTTCATAGGTTCATAGGTAGATATTAGGCTATTGGCCCTAGGGCCTATAAAAGCCTAGTTAAAAATGTACCCTGGCTTTTGCCACCCAAGACAATTATTTTCCTGTGCCCCTGTCGAGCAGAGCCACAGAGGTTATCCCTGGAGTGAATTTCCTGTTTCCAATCCAATCATTAAGATTTTTTTTGAAGAGTGCTAATGAGGAGCTTTGTTTGATATAGATAGGTAGTTTGTTCCAGAGTATGGGAAGTCTCTGGGACAGGAATCGATCCCTCCAGCATGTTCTGTTTACTGTGGTAACAAGGTTTCATTCCCTAGACCATGTAGCTCAGAGGTATTGGGAGTTCTTTAAGTGGAGCATGTTCAACAGCTCTGGGTTTGACATAGTTTTGTATACTAGGCAGAGATCGCCTCTAAGTAGGCGATATGCGACGAAGTAAAGCTGGAGCTTTTTGAGATGGTCTGCATAGGGCATCTGTTTGAGGCTGGTAATCCTCTTTGTGAGGTATTTCTGCGGCCTTTCCAGTTGTTGTAGATGTCTTGTGAGGTACATACCAAAAGGGGTGTTATACTCTATAATGGGTCTAATGAGTGACGAGTAGAGGGGAACGATGACCTCTTTTTTCTTGGAAGAGAAACCTTTTGTGATGAGGTGTACCATGTAGAAGGATTTCCTGACTACTGTGGCGATGTGGCTATCAAAGGAGAGACTACTGTCCACCTGTGTCCCAAGGTCTCATCACATTTTTGGTGTTAAGTAGACTTCCACCTATGTGGTAGCTCATGGGTGCAGAGTTTTTACCAAAGGGGATGACAATGCACTTTTTGGAGTTGAGCTTGAGGTCATGGCTTTGACACCAGGCATCTGTGTCCGTGAGACCATTTTTATAGGATGTCCACATTGTTACGAGTTTCGATTATGGCTCCTAGTTTGCAGTCATCTGCGAACTTCATGAGCCAAAGACCTTCTATGTTAGCCTGTACTTCAGAAAAGTAGATACCAAACAGGAGAGGACCCAGGACTGAACCCTGTGTACATGGTTGATTTCTGCATTGCCAAGATGCAGATTCATCAGGTGAACAGGAGAAAACACAGAGAGCTGACTCTTGACATGCTGGATGTGTGTGGCCCCAAAGTACTAAGACTGTTTCCTCAGACAAGTGAGAAAGTTGAGTGCTGTGTGTGTGCAGCTTATTTGGGTAACCACAATGAATTCTGAACAAGTACTGAGCTCAAAGAATCAGATTTTGTTGCTAAATCTAAAAAAATGAAAGCTGGATTCTAAGAGAATTTGAAGAAACCCAGACTTTATGGCGGGAATGATTTAACTAGTTAATGAACAATGCATAAGTGCATTTTTCTTTAATATAACAGTAGCAAAATGGTGAAACTGATTTAAACAAATTAACCAATTAATCAATAAAAAGTAAAAACTGAGCCCCGTTCCAGCAGTCTTTGATCCATCAGGTTAACTGCACACTCCGGCCACTAGGGTGCAGAGACCTTCTCCAAAGATGGTCTGGACAGTGCTCAGGATTGTATACCAAACAAAGCGCTACATTCAGCAGGTCTGAATTTAGTCTATGCTGCAGCAAAACAAAGGAGTACATTTTCAGAAAAGAAACAGTTCAAATAACCCAGGCACAATAAACCTTTAACCGACTCCCGGACTCAGAAGGGCGAAATCAAACCTCTCACACAAGGTTTTGAACCACCTTATTGCTGTAAAATAACTGGCCCCGGCCAAGTGCTTAAACCAGAACACTAACCACTTTTAGAATTAACAACAGACACTAAGCTGACCAGCAGACTCATAATAGTGTAGCCATGATACTGTGTAGATCTGCTAAATGGAAAATGAGATGGACAAGTTAGATAAAAAGATTTCCTTTCAACAGTGAAACAGTGTAATCAAAAGATAGTTCATTGTCAACAAAGTGACCAGGTCCCGAAGAGGTGCCACTTATCATGGTGATTGTATGGCTTGCCAGTTTCACAAGGATATGAACAGCATTTACTGGTGTTTTTAGGCTGTGGTCAGGAGCCTTGACCCGCACATTGGTGAGCCCTTGAAAAATTGGGAAGTCAAAATTGGGGTTAACAAATAAGCTTCAGGTTTGCGTGTCTGGCTTCAGGTCAGCCACAGGCCTTGATGTTAGCACTTGACATCAAGGAAATAAAATGCAAATGGAAGTGATCATGGGACAGATCCTTGGGGAATACCACTGGTAACTACATTTTTCAAGAGCATATCTACGCACTAATAGTCATTTATCCAGAAGAAGGTAAAACAGAGGTTTTACATTTAGTTTATAACACAGATGATGCCAGAATAGCCGGATGGTATAAGGCCTTGACTAGATACAAATGAGGCAGAGTGGTGAATTTTATCCGTCCTAATGCATCAATGGTATGTTCAAAGAAGGCCTGCCAAGTAAGGAGGCAGGCTTTGCTTTTAACATGTAAGCTGCCCCCAACCCATCCAGAGCCTTAAAGACTGTATATCCTTGTTAATAAGTTCCCGTAATGATGTGCTCTATGGCTTTGAATAAGGCTGGTGAGTTCATAGATCTATAGTTTCATGACCCATAGTGGATCCTCTTTTGGCGGAGCAGGATGACTACCGCAGTTTTCCATTTCTCTGGCATGAGTCAGTGGAGATGATGAGGCTGAACTTATTGTAGAAACAAAATGTTCACATATAGTCTGGTGCTGGCACATTATTGGGAGTCATGGAGCAAAGCATTTTTTGTGCCTTAGTGTGTGAGCTTTCCAGGACCTGCTTGAGTAGTGATCAGAGAGGTGCCAGTGGGTGTGCCTAAAAAGTAATACCTAGAAATTAGGTAGAGATAGGGGTGTAAAAGTTAGAGCTGATCTTTTTCCACTAATCTTGGCTATTGTATCATCAGAGGAAGAAGAAACGTGCTACACGATTTGATCTGGAACATATCAAGGGCATACCTGTAAGACTTCTGACACAATTGAAGGCTAGAAGGTTATGTACTTTCCCTCAGAACAAGCAATTTTCACTACACACCTACTTTTGGGAGAGAATTTGATTTTTGATTAACTTAGCTTTGCCAATCTTTTTTGAGTTCCAATGATGGGGTGTTAAGTTCATTTTATAGGCTGCATGAGCTTCTTCCTATAGCTCCAGTTCTTTCATAGAGCTGGACACTAGTGTCCAGTATCACCACCCTCAATCACCATATCTGACTCATTGGGCAAGCAACTCATCAATGCAAGTACCTTCTAGATTCTCCCTCACCACACCCAACCACATAAATTCTATAGAATGCTGTAAGAGCTCTCCCAAGCTTCCATCACTGAAATGAATAACTTACCCTCCCTATACTAACCTTATCTAATTTTAACCTACCTCTTGATGAGGCAGTGCAGGAATTCATCTATATTCCTAAACACTAAACTCCCTTGTCCCTCTAGGGACTGTGCAGTCAATCATTCATATCAGATCTCATTATCCCAAACTATACGGTCCTAGTAATGTAAAGAGGTAATATGTAGTAGAGACATGAGGCTCAGAAACGGTCTGTTGACTGTGGATTGATTCATTAAAATTGGTCTTTCCCATTCAGTTAGAGATTATAAAAGCTACGTTTTTCCATGTAATGCCTACTGTTTTGAGCTTCTCCACCTGCAGTCATACAGAACTTGGTTCTTATAAAAGAGATAATGCCTGAAAAAACCTGGACTAAAACAAATCCCTCCCATCTTTTAACTTATAACAAACTTCACAACCTCACCGTTACTTTTGATAATGATAAAAGAACACCTCATCCAACTCAAACCTCCACATCAAGCCAGAAGGTCTGGAATTGCATTAATGAAATATTCAAGGGGTTTTTCCAAATTTTTTAAAGGAGTGCCTCGAGTGAATGCATTTTGAAGTTTAGACTTCTAGCATTGACTAGCATTACCCTCAGATTTTGCTTGCTTGTACCTACTAAGGTGGTAAATTTGTCATTTGAACCTTTCCTAAAAAAGGTACTTTAGGGGTGGCAAGAGCCTTAGCAAGTACCTGGAATCCCAAGGGCGACAGGTGCAAGCCATCTCTGGCAAAGCATTGTGGGTCTGTCGATCATGTCATCCCAGGCAGACAAATACTGGATCTCCTTATAATGACACCAGAAGCTTAGCCAATTGTTGAAGTCAATCATTTTGTCCTTGTACTGTGGTATAATTCTGGGTGATGGCAGGATGTTACTCATGTCTTTTTTCATGTAGTCCAGGGAAGTACGTCTCAAGTCATTCACACTAACATGGGCAATGACAGAGTCATATTTCATAGGTTCATAGGTAGATACTAGGCTATCTGCCCTAGGGCATTTATAAGCCTAGCCAGAGTGTATTTGGCTTCTGCCTCCCTGTTAGATTAGCCTACTGTGCCTCTGTAAAGTAGGTCACAGAAGGTACCCTTTTAAGATTAGTTTACTGTGCCTCTGTCTATCAGGGACACAGAAGAGATCCCAGGGGTGAATTTGCGATTTCCCATCCACGCGTCCAGATTTCGCTTGAAGAGGGTCAGCGAGGGGCTATGTCTAACATGAATTGGGATTCTATTCCAGAGTGAGGGGAGCCTCTGGGAAATGAATCTGTCCCTCCAGCATGTCCTATTTATTTTTGTGCTGAGGTTTGGGTCCCTGGAGCGTGTAGCTCTAAGGGACTTGGATTTTATGAGGTGGAGCATGTCCATTAATTCTGGGTTTGACATGGCTTTGTACATCAGGCATAGATGGCCTCTGAGTAGGCGGTAAGCAACTGAGTAGAGCTAGAGTTTCTTTAGTCGAGCTGCATAGGACATCTGTTTGTGGCCCATGATCCTCTTGGTGAGGTACTTTTGGGGTCTCTCCAGTTGCTGCAGGTGTCGGGTAAGGTACATCCCAAAAGGGGCATTGTATTCAATTATGGGTCTGATGAGTGACGAGTAGAGGGGCACAATGACCTCTCTTGATCTAGATGCGAACCCTTTCATGATAAGGTGGGCTATATAGAAGGTCTTTCTAACCACTTTGGCAACGTGATTATTAAAGGAGAGATTACTATCTACGTTGGTCCCCAAATCTCTAATTACTTCTTCCGTATATAACGGATTACCACCTATGTGGTAATTTGTGGGCACCTTGTTTTTCCCAAAGGGGATGACTATGCACTTTTTAGCATTTAGCTTGAGGCCGTGGCTCTGGCACCAAGCATCCATCAATGTGAGACCCTTTTGGAGGATGCTTGTGTCAGCTGAAGATTCGATTATGGCCCCAGTTTGCAGTCATCTGCGAACTTTGTCAACCATAATCCCCCCGTGTTAGCCTGAACCTCAGAGAAGTATATACCAAACAAGAGAGCCCTGTGGGATGCCAGTTGTAACTGGTTTGGATTCAGACATGGCACCTGCGATTCTGATCATGTGGGTTCTATCTCTGAGCCAGTTTGCAACCCATCTTGTGATATAGGGGTTGATATTTAAGCTGGTAAGCATATTTATGAGGCCCGAGTGTGGTATTGTGTCAAAGGCTTTTGCGAGGTCCAGATAGGCTGTGTGGACTGCCTTGCCCTCATCTATGGCTTTGGTAACTGTTTCAAAGAAATCAACTAGGTTTAAGAGGCAAGATCTGCCCTTAACAAAGCCAAATTGGGTAGGGTCCAGTGTCTGGAGGCTCCCAATGTCTTTGTTTATGAGTTCCATGATAATACGCTCCATAGCTTTACAGACCAGACTAGTCAGGCTTATGGGGCGATAGTTTCCGGGGTCCGTTGTGGCACCACCTTTGTGGTGTGGGACCACTGTAGCTGTACGCCATTCTTTGGGTACATATCCTGTAGTAAGGCTAAGTTTGAACAGTGACTTAATGTGAGGGTTCAGTTCTTCTTGGAGCTCATGTAAGACACAGCCTGGGACACTGTCCTGTCCCATAGATGCTGTGTTTTTTGCTTTGGAGAGGGCAGCTTTCACCTGTGCATCTGTGATGTCAGGGAGGTTACATTCAATTGGGATAGGCATTTGCTCCTTTGGGGGGGAAGGGGGGGGGAGTTTGCGCTGAATCTGTCTGCCAGGATGTTGGCTATGTCTGTAGGTTCGGTATATTTTATACCGTTATGCAACAATTCAGAGCATATCTGGGAGTTTTTGCCCATGTTCCTGACATAACTAAAGGCCTTGTGATTATCTTTAGTGTCTAGGGCAATTTTTCTTTTGAAACTGGCCTTTGATGATTTTATGAGGGATCGAAGTTTCTTGCTAATACTGATCAGAGATGCCTTCTCTTTTTTGGATTTTACTCTGTCATGTAGTAGCTTCCTCCTTCTGTTGTATAGCTTATTTATGGCCGGGGTCCACCAGACCAGTCTCCTGTTTTTGGAGGAGTAAATCTTGGTTTTATTTGGGATAGCACGATCCATGCATTCCTGCAGGTGCTCATAGAATGCATTTGTAAAGGATTCTGTGGATTGGGCTGTATTATCCTCTGGCCCTGGGGCTTTGAAGGATTCCACCTCAGTCTTGAGAAGTGCAAAATTGGCTTTTGAGAAATTCTTTACAGTGATTTCCTTGGCTGGGGGGTGGGGATGGGATATGGATGTCCAGGGAAATTTGTTTATGGTCTGATCTTACCAATTAGGGGTTTACCTCTGGTGTGGAACATAGAGTCCCCATGTTGGTGATGACCAGTTCCAATATGTTGTTCCCTCTTGTGGGAGTGGTGACCAGTTGTTCCATTGTGTTAGAATTTATAAATTCAAGGAACCGTTGGGTGAGGGTGTTTGGGCTTGAGTAGTTTTCCCAGTCAATGTTTGGGTAGTTGAAGTCACCCAATAACATAGTGTTTGGAGAAACTTCATATTCTCCAGTGTTCTCAGGAATGCCAAGTGGGGTTCCTGTAATAGGGAGGGTGTTCTGTAGCAGGCTACAAACTGAAAGGCAGTTTTGCCCACTGTTAGTTGCACATGGTTTGGTTTGTACTTGTTGTGGAGTGACCTGAGTGCTTGCATTATGTGGTGGATCCTGGCACCAGACAGGCAGCTGACAGTAACTTTCTCCTTGTTTAGCCTGGTGAGTGGAACATCAGTGTGCCTGACTACAGAGTCACCTATAAATAGAGTGCTGGGTACATTGTCTGCCTTATGGGCTGTGGTTGAGTCGCACATTGAGTCTGTTGGCTATGTGTCATTTGAGTTGTGTTGGGAGGTAGAGGTTGCTTACGTTTCTGCTTTGGAGGTCTCTATTGCTTGAGCAGATTTTTATTGAGAGCCTCCACAAATGTGTGTTTCATTTTTCTATGTGTGTGTTTTGGTGGTGCAGGTTTTGAGAGACTTTGTGATGAGTGTGGTGTGGTGCAAGTGTTTACCTTCTCCTCTTGACTGTCTAGTCCAGTCTTTGGTGAAGAGAGGTTTGCTTCCAGTTTGGCTATATAAGTGCATATCTCACAGGTTGTAGTGTTGGGTGGTAGGAGGAGACGGCTGTCTGTGTACATGAGTTGATTTCTGCATTGACCAAGATGCCCAGATTCATCAGGTAGACAGGAGAAAACACAGAGAGCTGACTCTTAGACATGCCTGGATATGTGCTTATTTATTAAGTACTAAGAACTGTTTTCCTCCAGACAAGTGAGGAAAGTTGAGTGCTGTAGTAATGTGCAGCTTATTTACTGCTTACAATGAATTCTGAACAAGTGCTGAGCTCAAAGAATCAGATTTTAGTGCTAAATCTAAAAAAAATGGCTAGTTCTAAGGGAAAATTTGAAGAGCAGACTTTATGGCGCCGGGAATAGTTTAACTCTAGTTAAGCGGCAATGCATAAAGTGCATTTTCTTTAATATAACAGTAGCAAATGAGCAAACTGATTTAAACAAATTAACCAATTAATCAATAAAAAGCTAAAAACTGAGCCCCGTTCCAGCAGTCTTTGATCCATCAAGTTCTAACTGCACACTCCAGCCACTAGGGTGCAGGGGAACCTTCTCCAAAAAAAGATGGTCTGGATTAGTGCTCAAGTTATACAAACAAAGCTACATTCAGCAGGTCTGAATTTAGTCTATGCTACAGCAAACAAGGAGTACATTTTCAGAAAGAAACAGTTCAAATAAGCAGGCACAATAAGCCTTTATCCAGAAACTCCCAGGTCAGAAGGGCAGAATCAAACCTCTCCTCCCACAAGAGTGCAGACCACACCTTATTAATGTAAAATAACTGGCCCAAAGCCCAAGTGCTTAAACCAGAACTAATACACTTTTAGAATAACAGACACTAAGCTGACCAGCAGACTCATAATAGTGTATCATGATACACTATTATGGGTCTGCTGATGGAGAGTAGAGATGGACAAGTTAGATAAAAGAATTTCCTTTCAACAGTGGAAACAGTGTAATCAAAAGATAGTTCATTGTCAACAAAAGTGACCAGGTCCCAAAAGAGGTGCCACTTATGTGGTAGGTGTATGAGCACCCAGTTTTGTCTAAGGATATAATTCAGCATTTACTGGTGTTTTTTTAGGCTGTGGTCCAGGAACCACTTATTGCACATTAGTCGACCTTGAAAAATTAGGAAGTCAAATTGGGAGTTAATGATAGCTTCAGGTTTGCAGTTATCTGAAAACTGGGTCAGCCACAGGCCTTGATGTTAGCCTTGACATCAAGGAAATAAAATGCAAATGGAAGTGATCATAGGACAGATCCTTAGGGAATACCACTGGTAACTACATTTTTTAAAGAGAGCATATCTCACGCACTAATAGTCATTTTGCTATCCAGAAGGTAAAACAGAGGTTTACATTTAGTTTGCTCAGCTTGCAGATGATGCCAGAATGTCGGATGGTATAAAGGCCTTGACTAGATACAAATAGGCAGAGTGAGTGAATATATCCAAGTCTAATGCATCAATGGTATGTTCAAAGAGAGCCACCAGGATAAGGAGGCAGGCTTTGCTTTTAACATACTTAAACTGCCTTGCATCCAGAGCCTTAAAGACTGTCTATATCCTTGTTAATAAGTTCCATAATGATGTGCTCTATGGCTTTGCAGATAAAGCTGGTGAGGTTCATAGATCTATAGTTTCCTTGACCCATAGTGGATCCTCTTTTGTGGAGCAGGATGACTACCGCAGTTTTCCATTTCTCTGGCATGAGTCCAGTGGAGATGATGAGGCTGAACAGCCTTAGAAGCAAATGTACCACATAGTGTCTGGTGCTGGCACATTATTGGGAGTCATGGAGCAAGCATTTTTTTGTGCCTTAGTGTGAGCTTTCAGGATCTGCTTGGTAGTGATCAGAGGTGCTGAAGTGGGTGTGCTAATAATTTGGGGAAATTAGGTAGAGATAGGGGTGTAAAGTTAGAGCTGATTTTTTCCACTAATCTTGGCTGTATCATCAGAGGAAAAAAACGTGCTACGTATTTGATCTGAACATTGCTGGGCATTACCTGTAAGATTTCTGACATAATTGAAGAAGGTTATGTACTTTCCCTCAGAACAAGTAATTTTCTACTCACACTTACTTTTGGAGGATTTGATTTTGATTCTTAGCTTTGCCAATCTTTTTTGAGTTCCAATGATGGGGTGTTAAGTTCGTTTTATGGGCTATGAGCTTCTTCCTCAGCTCCAGTTCTTTCATAGACTGGATACTAGTGTCAAATATCACCACCCTCAATCACCATCTGACTCAATAAGCAACAACTCATCAATTTAAGTACTTAGATTCTCCCCTCACCACACCCAACCACATAAATTCATAGAATGCTGCAAACTCTCCAGCTTCCATCCTGAGAATGTGAATAACCTACTCTCCTCTATAAACTCATCTAATTAACCTACCTCTTGATGAGGCAGTGCAGGAATTCATCTCTATATTCCTAAACATACTAAACTCCCTTGTCCCTCTAAGGACTGTTATAGTTAAATCATTCATATCAGATCCCCCTCATTATCCCAAACTATACAGTCCCTAATGCATAAAAGAGGTAATATGTATTGAGGGGAGCCTTGGGGCTGAAACCGGTCTGTTGACTGTGGATTGATTCATTAAAATTGGTCTTTTTCCCATTCCAGTTGGTGCTGGCTGTTTTCATGTGTAGTACTTTACTGTTTTGAGCTTCTCCACCTGCCGTCCATGCAGAACTTTGGTTGCTATAAAAGAGATAATGCCTGAAAAACCTGGACTAAAACTAAATCCCCTCCCCATCTTTTAACTTATAACAAACTTCACAACCTCACCAGAACACTTTGATAATGATAAAAAGAACTTTTATAATCAACCTCAAACCTCCCACACATCAAACCCAGAAAGATCTGGAATTGCATTAATGAAATATTACACTCAGGTAACCCGCAACTCTTAATCTCTGCCAAAACAATACTCCACAAGAAACAGCATCCATATTTAACTCCTATTTCATAGACTTCATTAGCAAATTGTTGCAAGTATCCAACCCTGTCAACCCTCCAGACATCCCTACCCCCTATAAACAGAAAAACACTTTCTCTCTAAAACCAGTACCAGCAAATTATATAAAATACCTTCTTCCAAAATGAAACCTAGCCACTCTTCTACTGACAACCTACCTGCACTCTTCCTAAAGACTGCTGCTAACTCACTAGTCATCCGTATCTCCCTTCTTATCAACCACTCTATAACTGAATCCAAAGTACCCTCTATCTGGAAACAAGTCAACACTCTAACCATTTATAAAGGAGCTAGCTCCACTGAACTTTCAATCTACAAGTCAAAAGCAGTACTATCCCCCATCTCAGAAATATTGGAGAAATGTGTACATAAACAAATCCTAGACTACCTAATACAAGAAAACTTACTAACCTCAACACAGCATAACTTCCATCCTAACCATAGTATTTCAACAGCCCTTATCTCCTTCACTAATTCTGTCTCATTAGCCAGAGATAACAAAATAGTCTCCTGTCTCTTTCTGGACCTCTCCAAAACATTTGACACTGCCTTCCACCCTCTGCTTCTTATCAAACCCTCTGACATGGATCTTTCAAACTCAGCTATTTCCTGGTTTGCCAATTACCTTTCTGACAGACAGCAATTTGTTAAATGGTTTTCCTCTTTATCCCTGCTCTCCCCATTAAGATGGGTGTCCCTCAAGGATCAATACTTTGTCCCCTATTGTTCAACATCTTTACCAATCTCCTATATACATATTGTTCACAATCATCTCATACAATCATCATACAATATGCTGATGACTCCACAGTCATCACCATCTCTGACAGGTTTACCTTCATAATGTCACAGCCCACTTCATTGAGTCTGAACACAGCATGACCAAAACATCATAAGTGCAGGAGCACAAAGTCCTGGAACATCATCTTTCCTCTTAGAGAAAGTAACCACTTGGCCACCAATGAAAAAAACACAACTGTTAGCAAATTACACCCATCAAAGTGGGGGCCTTTGTACCATACAACCCCATGTGGGTGGTTTCATCTGTCATCCCCCCTACTTAAATATACCAACTCCAAGGTCACAATACAGTGGAGAAAGGGCAGTGTTAACCATGATGGCCAAGTGGTTACTTTTACGGAGAGGAACGATGATGTTTTGGGACTTTGTGCTTCTGCACTAATGACATTTTGGTCACCCTGTTTTCAGACTTGATGAAATGGGTTACGATGTTATGAAGGGGAACCCTCTGATAACATCTCTGATCTGAACACTTACTCAACAATCCTTCAAATCTATTGAAAACTGGCTAACAAACAACCAGCTAATCTTAAATCCAAAAAAGACTAAACTTTTACTATTCCTTCCTAAATCCCTCAAACATCTTAAACACTCTTTCTCTATATCATCCCTTAGCATTACTACAATAACAGATGAAGCACATACTAAGCGTCTGGGAGCCATAATAGATGACCAACTGAAATGTGACCTTCATGTGCTCAACTGCATCAAGAAAACCCACTAAAAACTAAGTTTGCTCTACAAAAATAAAACATTCCAACAAATGAGTCTAAAATAATCCTTTATGATGCCTACCTTTCCTACAGCTCTTCTATAATTCAAAAATCCTCACCAGCATACAGACCTCTCTCTAACAAAACTTGGAAATACCTATAATAAAGTGACCAGATTTGCTGCTAACCAAAGCATTAAATCTCACCACTGTCTTTCTCTCAAAACCTTAACCTGGTTAGATTTTCCCCACCATTCGCTTCTCTCTCAACCGCAAATCATTCATTCCATCCTCTACAAGCCCCCCCTTCTGTCCTGATATCTTCTCTCTTGTCTCCTTCTAAACCCCTCCGACGACCCTCAGAAATACTGACCAACATCTATTACTAAGCTACAAGCCAAAAAGAACAATTGGACAAAAGCTATACAGTTACTCACTCTCCCTCTCTTGAAACAAACTTCCACTGGTAATTACAAGTATAAATCACTCCAACAATTTAAAATTGCTCTCAAAAACTTTCTAACTAGGACTTGGACTTGCCAATGTAACACCCTCCTTGAACTTCCTAACCACACTTTTCACCTACCTTAACTACCTTCTCTCACCCTACTACTCATCACCTTCTCTTACTCATCTCCCTTGCAACCTCACCCCTTCTCGCTCTCCTCTCTCATTATTAATCTGTAAACTACAGCCACTCTGGTAAACCTGCTTTACAGATTACCTTCCTCTCCAGAACACTGTATCAAAATCCACAGACTCCCCCATTAGTTTACTCAAAATGTTTTAAATACAACCAATTGTCAAAATGCTCTCATTGTTCTTTATACTCTGCCTATATAAAATTTCCCTTACAACATTTTCTACTGCGGTGTATAATAAAACTAAGTTGTATATAATTTTGTCTTTGTCTAATTGATTTTAATTGTCTATACGATGTCTGCTTTTAAATTGTCTATTTGAACTCAGTTTGAACTAACTGATACATTATTATAACCTTGTGACTCAAATCTTTGTGTATGTTTGATTTCCTATTCTGATTACTGCCTTATTTTTTTCTGTGTATAATTGTGGAGCTTTTCTCCCCGGGCCTCCGCTGCAAAAGGACTTTAGCTCAGTTGGACTATCCTGGTTAACAAATGCCAAAACAAATAAAATAAATAAATAAATACTGTATATTTTTTTATACTAGGGTTCCACCATAGAGGTTTGTTTCTGAATGTATCATTGTGCTTATGACTTATGGGGACAGATGCCTCTGAGCATGTTTTGAGACTGGCATAGAAATTGTCCACAAATGTAGCAGAGTGAGAAATGGAGTCACCAAGGTGAGGTGTATGCTTAAATTTCATCAGGTTATCAGTTGGCTGGGTTAGGTTTGTCTTAGATTAGACTCAAAAGCCAGTAAGGTTTGTGGTAAGTCAGGTTTTAACCTCATAGTGAGTATTACCGAATGTTTGTCAAACCTGACTAGTGATGTAATAACTGTAAATGGTGATATTGCCATTGCTTGGCAATATTAATGAAAACCAAATCCAATATTTTGAACCAAACTGCTGGGACTTTAAGCAGTTGGGTTAATGAAGCCCAGGAATTTCCATGCATATTTATTTGAGATGGCTCAGGATTCCCTGTTAATGAAGGGGCAGCTGAAGTCTCCCACACAAACTGTGCTAGACTTAATAGGGTGGGTTGCCAATTTGTCTAGATATGGTGCATAAGCTGCAGGTGACATGGAAGGCTTAATGTAGTTGGCTATCATATGGTGCAGAGTTTTATTTACTATGAAAAGGATATGGAAAAGTTCAAGGTCATTGTACTGGCTTAATAGCCTGGAGATGAGATGGCTTCTTAGAAATGCAGACACCCCATCATGTCTGATAGGTTATTTGTAGAAATTGACTTTGCCTAAAAAGTACTATGGGGTAAGCAAAAGTGCTGGCTAATGTAAAGACGCCATGAGGAGAGAGGTTCAGCCCATCCTTAGCAAAGCAGAGAGTGCTGTAGATCATCTCCTCCAAGGTTAATAGATATACTGGATCCCCTTAGAATGACACACCCCATGATTTAATAAAATCCATGTAGGCACAGTGCAAAACCTATAAAATGTATCCATGTACAATGCCACAATTCCTGCTCGGCAGCTCTCCATGGATATTAATTATGGGAAGCTGCTGTGAAAGAGCTGAGGAACATGGATATTGAATCAGTGTAGGGGGAGGTGTAGTGGCTACCCATGTCTGTAGATGAGTGTGAGTCTCCCTGTAATTCTTCCCACCACTGTTGTAATGTTGTGAAGTGTGTCAAATGTATAATATGTAACTTTTATGATGTTTTATGTTTTTTTCTTTTCTTTTTTTTTAATTGCATGTTTGTGAGGCATGGCATGGAACACAGCAATGCCAAGCTGTGCTCACGTATAGACAGCTGACACCTGCCAGACATCTAAAAATAGAAACTGGATTTAATTTATTATCATAATTAAATTTTTTTCTTTGTTTTTTTTTTTTTTTTTTTTTTCATTTGCTGTTTGCATGGCATGGAGAACAGAAGAGCCCAATGGAGCTTATACATACATAGCTGACACCTGCCAGACATCTAAAAATAGAAACCAGATGTGATTAATTATTTATTTATAGGTGCATTTAAGTGCATTTGCATGGAACAGAGCGGTGCTCTGCAACTCTAACAGGTAGCCTAGAAGTATACATGAAGGTAAGCCAGTTTTTATAGCATCCAACTAGCCTCATGGGTATTGCTATGGTCTTATGTGTAGTAAGTCCTGTGTTTGAGTCCATAACAGGCAGAATATGTCTGTAAATTAATGTACTATTTTCTTTAATTTCATTAAACAATTGTGAATTTTGGCAATGCTGCACTATGCTAAGTACTGCTCAGTCATGCTAAGCAGTGCATAAACATGCTAATAGCTACCAATGTTTGCGCAGTGCTAAGCTTTGCTAAAAACATGGTTCTGCGAGTTTTCACGCTGCTTGGCTTCACTTAGCTAGTTTGAGTGCTACTAAGTGACATGGTGCTTTTTTGAATGTTGCTCAATGATGTGTAAGGGCAGGAAACAGCTTGTATTAAGCCCAGTAGGCAAGAATTCTGCATCATTCATTGGAGTTCAATCAACTGTTGGTATGGCTGGTGGTGTTGACAAAGGTGTGAATTTTGTGGTGCAGAGGTGTAGTATTCAGGAGTCCAGAGTCATGGTTGGGCTCCTTGTTAAAAAACATGAACGCCAGCTGATGCAGGGTGGATTCCAGCACTCAGAGTGTTTGTGGAGGCCTGGAACCATTTGGCCAGGGAACTCACCAATGTTACTGTTATCCCCCACAGAGGTGAGCAGTCTCATCACCATTATGATGACCTGAAAAGGAGAAAGAGGGGAACCTTTAGTACTTGGCTCCAAGAGGCTAGAGAAAGGAATGCCCCACAAATATGTAAGCAATTTTAATCTGTTTTACCAATATGCAAGCTGATTGTCTGCAAAACTGGTATGCATAATGGTGTGCTTCTTTCCCTACAGTTGCAGTTGAGAGGTTTCACAGTGTTGTGTCCCATGCTGGGCTCCTGACCAGGTTGTTCTGTAAGTATGGATTTAGTATGCTAACTGTAGTGCAATAAGGAAGAAAGTCTAAGCATTTACTGCAATAACATACACAAGAAAAACTGTAGTGCAATAAGTGGGCATGTAGAAATATAATGGAATAAATGGGAAATTAGAGCTGTAGTGCAATACATTAACAACAACAACTGAAATTCAATAAACAATAAACAATACAAATAACCAAAATGTTGTTCAGCAGGATTGTGTTGTCATAACCATGGCAATAGAGCTGTATGCATTATTGATACTAAAATAAAGCTGTTTTAATATATGCAGTATGGTTATATTCCATGCATGTGTGATCTTCTGTCAGTGTAGTCAATTATAACACAGTAATAGTTCTAGAATGCAGAAAGAATGTCCTGTAACTTGCATTGCTCAACTCATAGTATGGTTCAATGTTATCTGCAGCACACTATCAGTCACATATGCTCACATTTTCTCTCTCCCAGGAACAAAAGGTATATGGTAAGGTAGCCCGTGTTATAAGCAGATATTGTATTTAGATTTCACAGAGGTTTAAAATCAATAAGAATAACGAGTTCACCAGCATTGTTGATTCATAAAGAAATCTGTTTACTTCTAGTATGGCTGTATTCCTTGCATGACTGTACTAAGTTGCTACAGTCAATTATTACATTATTTGCAGATGTCCCCTGCAGTCACAGCTATTGGGTTCTATTCCCATGCCTGGCAACTAAGGCATGATGGCTGTCTAGTTTATGAACTGTACATAAACATGCCTCTCAATGGTCACAATTTCTCATACTGTAATTAATATTGCAAATCCGTCTGTCACAGGATTAATACAGAAATGGTTACCAGGAAAGCAAAGTGTTACCAAATTTGCTTACAGAACACCTTGGTAGTTATATAAGTTTATAGGGTGTGCAAGTGTTCTGTCTAGTTGTGTACACCTTTGTTATTGCTTGGCCCATACTGTCCCATGAAACAGCTTGAGAAGTATAAACTGGAACCAGAACAAATAGAGAAACTAGCGATACCACTGCAGTCAGAGCACCAGGTCCAAAGGAGCACACAAATAGAGCTTTAACGCAATTTTTATTTTAAAAGGACAAAAAAGCGTTTTCGCTACTGTTCAAACAGTAGCTTCATCAGAAATACAAACAAGTTGGCGCCAAAGTCCGTTTAAAAAATTTTAATATTGAGTGACGTCACCATTTAAAATGTGGACTTGCGCATTTAATTTAGACTTAATTGTAAAATATATAAAATACAAAAGTGAAACACAAGAGCACAAAATCAAACAACTAAAAACTAAAATTGCAGCATATAACCAGATAGCGTGACAAGTGTTGTCTAAATACTTCCCCTATCCGAAAGTTCAAACGGCACTTTAGTAATCCTAAACTTTTTGCTGTCTAAATTAGCCCTATCAGGCTTCAGTGTTAGAGAAGTGAAAGAACATTGATTCTTGTACTAAAGGACAGTGATGTCTCCCCTAAGGATACTATGAAACTAGGCTAAATAAATTCCAAACCTGTAATTCCCTACTAACAGGGAAGGGGGCTATATTAGGTAAATAAGAATAGTACCGACTATGCTGTTAGATATAATAGCTAAATATATAAATCAATATACAGGAAAATGATCCATCCAAAAAGGTAGTCTCTAAGAGGAAGAGCTTGAGAAGTATGTATGTGCTACATTACCTATTGGAGAGTTGTAGTCACTGTATACAAAACTGACAATACACACCTGTAGAGTTAATATTACCATTATATGTCACTAATGGACTGTTTTTCTCTCTCTCCCCACCCCTTATCTGCATGTATTTAATATTGGTATGTATTATTATGGTTTACTGTTAGTATGCATTGTTAAAATAACCATATTTTGCGAAATGTGTTTTATTATTGTTATGTGTTATTATGCTTTCATATTAAACTATCTTGTTAAATTAACCATTTTGTTGGCCTTATGTGGTTTATTATTCATATGTGTTATTATGCTTTCATATTAACATATGTTGTTAAATTAACCGTGTGGTTGCCCTTATGCTTTAACTGTTACTGGCATGCTGTTAACATACTGACTGTTATGTTATTTCATGTTGTGTCATACATAATATACATTGTTATGTATTTGGATTAATTAATATGATGTGCCATGCTGTTAATACTAACAATGATTTGTTCATAACTAACCTCAATGTATTGCTATACCTCAATTACTACAGCATGTCAAGGTAGCCCAGTTTCAGCTGATACTCCTATCTTGCCTCAACCAGCCATGGCACGGGGTTCCAGCATGTCTGGGACCCATCCTGGTGGTGCCCCCTCTGCTGCCTCTGCAATACCTGCAGCATCATGTAGTACCACTCCATGGGACAGGACCGGGCTCTTTTCTTGGAGTGGTGGCAGAGGGGGAGTTGTCACCCAGGCTGAGCTGCCAGTCTTGGTGCACAGGATAGACCACTATGCCTATGACTGCCTCCTGTACTGGATAGAGGACATGCTGGCCAACCTGGTGGGGCAGCTTCATCCTGGTGTCCAGCCTCCAGCACTGCCACCCCTGGGGTAGTGAAGGAGCAGTGCTGACAGCCCCATGGGTGGGGATGTGAGTCTTGCTGCTGCTGTCTGAAGGCACATGGGACTTGAATTCCACAACACCTTCCCTATCCAAGGTGTTCAGCCCCCCTTATGTGTAAGATGCTACCCCTGCCTGCTGTCTTATCTGTCTTGTCTGTTTGCAAATGCATCCTCACCTACCCAACTTACCTCCCCCACAGTTACCTATTTGTCCCTTCCCCAACATTCCCCTCTCACCTTAAAAAAAAACAATTGGGCACCAGTCCCAAAAAAAAAAAAAAAAAATTGTCCCCTACATAGTTCTCCATTTCACACATGTAATTTGGTTCAACTGAGTTGATAATACAGTTATGTTGTCCTCACCCCTCTCTCTGGGTTTGAGAGTCTAAATTCATCTACAAATTCTATCAAAGTGCACAGTTGTTGCTCTTCAAGACATGGATAGCTATGGTTCTTTCCTACACCCTTCCTGCACATCCCTCCCTGCCTTTCACTATGTTTGTCCCCCTGCTTGCCCCCATTTTACCACTTTCCTATCTCCCCTTTTTTTTCTGTATATTTTTTATCATGGAGCTGCACAATGCTCCAGGTCACTCAGCTTTGCTAAGCTCAGCTAAATAAAGCTATAATGACTATATCTGTCTATAACACTGTATGACACATGTACAAAATAAACACCTCTGCCATGTTTCAAACCTGAGCCTATCACACCTGTAGCACACTGCATTAACCTGCCATGCCACACAACTCTCACTTAAAACTGGTGGTTTAAACAAAACATAGTAATTGCCAATTACAGTCATTATGCATGTTTTAGCAGAACTGTGCAACACGACGCACTGTGCAAACTGAAATAAAAGGTAATGGAAAAAATAGAGTGTACCTTGTGCAATAGTACACCACTAGAAAGCCAAATACATGACAATGGATGTAACTGAGGTCTGTGATAACAGGTAAATGTGCCCTTATATTAGCAACATGTAGAAAGTCACCTGCTAAGGCATTAATACAAAAGTACATGTTCAACTGGGACTCTGGTACAGAAATAAATCCATATAAAGGCATGCACATAGTGAATGATGTAGAAAATGTTTGTCACAGCCTGTATGCATTTACATATATATTGTAAATACACCTACTGTAGCAGAAGTTCAGTTTGTTAAATGCCTTGCATACAGTACATTTTGCCACATACAGTCCTGGGTTCAAATCCAGTGTTGTGTTGCATTTCAATTACATTATTGTGAAGACAGCAATTAATGAATGACACATGCACTCTTTATCCACACAAAGCATTGCAAGTTAAATAACCGCTTTTCAGTGCTGGAAGTCACAGGCCTGCAGGTAGGCATACACTTCACATATCCATATAGCATTACTATATGTCGCCTAGTACTCTGTTATTGGCACAGTTGCCTAACATACTTACCTTAAACAAATGCCTTCACTGAAGTGTAAAAGGTACCCTCAGCCTGGCTCTACCTGTGCAACAAGGCTAACACAGCTGACACAGATACACCTACAGCTTGTTGCCTTTCAAAGTGTTCACACTCTCTGCTTATGTCTATTACCTGCAGCAGCAGCTGCAGCCTGTTATACTCTATATAAAGGTTTCTGCTACAGACCTACCCTCTGTGATGAGATAGTCTCCTCACCCCAGTAATGTCCATCACAACAGCTTATAAAGGGGCCCTGGTCTAGATGAAGGCCTTATATATTGCACAGTGGTTGCATGTCATTGGCTAATGATAGTGCAGTTCTGCTGCTTTGGCTGCAATTAGCATATCAGAGTCACATATTGATTTAAATGCAACTACCCGCTAATGAGAAGCATGTTAAAAATGCAAGCAGCTGGCTATGGGGAAACATTCTGTATGAGACTTTCCTCACACAGAGCATGCTTTTGCAAAACATTACTAGTAGCAAAGTTCAACAGAGGAATACTGAACTCTGCCAGGTATGTAATTGTTTTTTGTGTATAACAGGATGCAGATGGGAGGGTAGAGGTATGAGGAATAGGTATTACAGCAGTAAGCCTGTCTTAGAATTGTGGTAATAACATGTCATTGATATCCTGCTGTCTTTCCCCTACAGGGGACATACAATACTTCAAGGTTGCATTGTCTTTTGTCATTGTGGCACACTGGTGTTGTTGGACTGTCCTTTTATAGTGGTTGTAATAGCACACTGTTATTTGTCTGGCACTGGTCTTATGACATATTATTGGGTAGATGACCTTAGGGGACACACCACAGTAGACTGGAATGTTGGGTGTATGATCATAGAGCAGAATCTCTCACAACACACAGGGAAATACCTCAGTATTGATACTATATCAGGTGTAGCCACATACGGAGTATGTTGTCACACTGCAGGGTATGACATGTGTGACCAAGCAGTGGATAGTGCCAGCCATTTTGTCCTTGCTGTATCTCTAGATAGTGGACATCCATGTATCTGATCCTGTAATGCCTTTCCCTTGTGTTGTCTTTCAGGAATAATGTACCATAGATGACATGAGCCCTTCTCAGATGCAGAGAATGAATACGTGAAGGACTAAGGCAGCATTATTACATCCTGCTATCTAGGGGATGCATAACAGGGAACAGCAGGCTGCATTGTGGGCAGACTGGGATGTGAATGCCAGTGGCCACCAGGACAGGACATATGAGTAGGTGGTATGACCCTGCTTAACAGACATGGTGAATGCTGCATGATGATGGGCAGCTGAAGTAGCCAGGGATCATGCCATCACTGATGGATGGCCTGCAGTAAAAGAACCATTCTCAGCCATTAAGAGATTCCTGGTGAACCTAGGAACACATGACATCTCCCAGGCATCCATTAAACCATACATCATGGAAGTGGGTACCACAGTGTCCACAACAAAGGAGCATGCAGGTAAGCTTACTGTGATCACCACTGTAATACTGTAGCAGTCATTGTGTCAAGATGTACATACTTTTACATGTGCATCAGGTCTATTTGCTTTGTTGAAGGTGGAGGCTAAGCTCAGTTGTACATTCATGCACAGAATGTCACCAATACATCAAGTAACACAGTAGCTACTGTGCAAGTGAGATATATGCATGTATTACCTTGTTGTACTGCAACATGCATTGGTACTGACAGTACCAAATCCTCATTGTCCTGCTCATGGTAAGCTTGATACTGTTTTGTTATGGAAGATTTATATATATATATATATATATATATATATATATATATATATATATATATATATCTATATATATATATATATATATATATATATAGATATATATATATTATTAAAGTTAAAGGCCCTATGTACACTTATGTTTGTGTGAAAACAGAGCAGAATGTCTGTATGTTCCATTCTGGACCATTTACCTAAGGTTCTTAGAGTGGGTAATCACAGGAGTTTAGTTGAACAAACAGAAACTCTTTTGCAGTTATACTTAAGAGCAAATAAGCCTCCTGGCTTACATGAGGCTATTAATCTGACATGCCTTTTAAAAACTGAATGGTTGATGGTACATGCCTTAGGCATTGAAACCTGTAGAAACCTGTATTTGTATATATTTGTTAAGATAGGTTTACTGGGTTTTATGTGTTGGTTTATCAAGTATGGTTTCACATTGAATAACTAAAAGGTTTCACTTGATTTACCAGACGCGCTTGTTATACAGGCCTTGAGCTGAATGTGTATTTTGTTGTAAGGAAGTCTGTTGTACTTGAAAGTGGAGATGAGAAGATGTGAATCTAGTAATGCAGCTGTTGAACCTCATTAGTATGACTCTTGTTGGATTTTCCATACATAATAGTGCAGGTAGTAATGTACTGCTTTTGCCTTGATTTTCACAGGTGACCGGGTGGTCTTAGTCTCTCCCCCACACAACTTGATGTCAGTGTCTCTTCAGGCTGTGATGACGATGGTGACTACAGTGAGGCACAGGTGGGGATGTCAGGGCCTGATGTGGTCACAAAGGTTGACATCCCTCTACTGCCCCCATTGTCACCGCACACAGTCAGTATGCCCATACATACCCAGTCCCCACAGAGCACAGATATTGCACAGTCAGATGGTGGAGACATTGCAAAGGAAAGTGTGGCAACTATGGCTCCAGTAAATGTAGATACTGGCCATAGCCAGAGAGCTTTAGAGGTCCCATACAGTGGATTGCTAGGAGTGCTTGTAGGAGGACTGCTGTCCATCCACCACCTATTGCAGGTGTCACATCATGGGTCACTCAGTGCATGTTTTGGGCCATCATGGAGCCATAGGCATGATCTAAATGGAACATGAGACATTTACTTAGGGTCATGGATGCAGCACTGCCTGACATCCTTAACTTCCTCCACCACATTGAGGACACCCAGGATTGGTTCACTGATGCAGTGGACAGATGGTGGGCTGAGAAAGCATCTGTCTTGGACTGCACATTGTCTGTGCTGGAATGTGTGGTTGGAGTTGGGCATCAGACCCATGGAACCAGGTCAGCAACACCATCTGCTAAACATCTACATGGCTGTGGACAGTTATGCTCCCATAGTGGCAGTACATACATAGCTACAAAGGGGAGTCTACTGTCCACACCATGAAGTGGCAGGCTGTGGGCTTGTGGTCCTGGGTGGTCTCATGTGGGACACTGTCCCAGCAGATAGTAGTCACCATCAGGTACTACACCGCATCCGACCTTGATCATGATGGTGCCAATGCAACTCCTGGGAGAGCCAGTTCTCGTGTTCAGGGCCGGAGATGGTGAACTGTCAACTCTACCATTACTGGCCAACATACACATGTGTAGGGCTAACACTGAGCTTGACTGTGTGCATGCACACACTCACATACCACTGTCACATGCAGATCACCTACAGACACACATGGTACCTCTCCATGGTCCATCTATCCTGCTTCCCTTCCTGACTGGCACACATGTTGTCAACCATTTGGGCCAGCCTAGGCCTCTAGCACCCCAACACAACACTCTGTCTTAGTGATGATACCTGTGCCACAACCTTGTCATCCTTCCCATCAATGCAGGGAATAATGTTATGTGTCTGATGCACAGGGTGACTATATTACTTGACATGTGCACAGGGCAACTATATTACTTGACATGTACTTCTGTAATGCAGTATTGTTTTGCCATGCCACTTGTTGTGGTCACCAACAAATACTGTATGCTGGCATGTGTCATGAGTATGCAACATACTTTTGCGTAGCTTATGTTGTATGATGTTGTACTGGTGGAATTGTTACACAATGACAGATGTGTTTTGGACCTGTGTATGTTTCTGTTCCAGGAGTCTGAGGTGATAACCTAAGGACAAACAGTGGAAATAAAGTGGCACAGGATTGCACAGCATAACAGCAGAAATATGATTTCAGCAAGGTACAGCAATATGCATGCATGGCTCCATAAGTTCATATCTGTATAACAGTCTAACAAGGACAAAGGCGGCAGTCAGTACACTCATGTATTCATAATTTGTGATAAGGTCTGCTTCCCTTGATATGTGGCACCTGGGTTTTCAGAACTTACATACATGCTGTGGTGATGGAGTTGACCCATTTACAAATATCCTGTGTCTGGTTCAGACAGCTGGCCAACATCACTTATGCTTGTCATATTCTGCATCCCATTGTGTAACCTGCACATGATGTGTGTCACCGCAGATGTATGCTTTGTATGCATGGGGGGGGGCCTGTTTCATGTAGGATGTGCTATCTGTGTTATATAGCAGTCTCCCCAGTATGTACTATGTATACCATGTTGATGTTGTTGGTGTGTAGAATACGTGAGACATGTGTTACTCCTGTCATGAAATGAGGGAGGTACACAGTGGGATCTGACACCCCTCCCCGTATGGGGACATACACATACCCTTCAAAGCATTTAGGAGATGGACTACATTTCTACGGACATGGCACGCACTCCATAGGGCATGTTATCTACACTGTGTATTGGTGTACCATGGCACCTGTGTGACTGCTACAGTTGTACAATATACATGTGTGGTTAATGGCAACGGTGCCATTGCACAAAATGATAGGTGTGCTGGCTGCCACATTCAGTATAGCAGTGACAGTCTACCCAAAACCTGCCGGTATAGATGGTACAACAGTGAATCCATTCCCACATCCTAACAACAGTGACCGTCAAAGGGTACAATACTGTGTGTCCATACTTTCATGTGTAATAGCTCAAGGGTGTGCAGTGTGCAACACTACAATATTTTCCCCGGTTAGTAGAACATCAGTCCCAACATGTGATGTATATACTCAGGGGTGAAAAGTTGGCACACAGACCTGGCCATATAGGTTTACACTTAATGTGCCTCAGATCACCATGTCTCTACAGTGGTATGGCAGAAATCATATAGCATAGCTGAGGCTGCAGTCACCAGTAGGTAACATACTCATAACCTCCACATACTCTTCCCCCAGCATGCCAATATCTGAGTGCAATGGGCATTTGTTGATGTACCTTTCCAAGCTGTACTGGCACTTGCACACAACAGCATGGTCCCTCACAAGGTCACTTTATATCTTCAGTATGTGCTCACTGCTGATCATCTGCAATGCATGTCATTGCTGCCTGTGACATATAGACTACTCAGAGGTGATTTGTGCCTTGCATACAGGGCAAAGTGTGACCCTGCTGGAGTGCATATGCTGCCTATCTGTAGGAAGCATAGTAGATGGATAAGCCACTGTAAGGACATTAATCTACTATGTGACATTAGTACTACATGGTTGTGGGAGACATTTGTCTAGTAGATTTAAACACACCTTTGAAAGAGTCCCTGCCTAATAGTACGGAGAGCACTTCAGTGCATCTCAGTACATGCCATCTGCATGATTAGCTGGATGACCCTCATCTCAACACAAGGCTTCTGCCTGAGTTCCTCTAGGACTGGGGCAATATGTGCTGATCCTGTACCCAGGGGTATAAAGATTTCTCTGATTGTGGTGGATGTATTGCCATTATGCTAGTTAGGTTCACATATGTAATGGCTCCATAACATGTTGCAAAATGCTGTAACAGCCTCACACACAAACATGGCCACATTCAGGCTAGTACCACTTCCATTCACTGCATACAGGACACGCCAAGGTACATACATAGTGCAAGTTGGCTGTATGTAGATTAGAACACTTACCTATGTACTGGTATACACTACAGATCACAGTACCCTATGCATGCAACACACCTCGTGTCTGCTAGTACTACCAGTTTAGAACATATAATGCTTGTTGATATCAACAGCCCTTGTTGTGGTAAGTCATTTGTTGGGCCACATCACCCATTACAAATAAAATAATACTAAACCCTACCTTTGGGATACAAAGGTTATCATACATATATGGATATACACACACCAAGTTGGGTGGTGTGACATTAGAACCACTACTTATCTAGCTTTCTACACTATAGCTCACAGTACTTATCGCATGTGCCATGGCTTTTGTCTGATATTAGACTGTTAGCCAGCAGTCTTAAGGTGGATGACATCATCAGGCCATGTAGAGGAGGGCAGTTTGGATGCCAGCAGCTAGTTACAGGGCCAAAAAGAGTATAACCATTGCAGGTGGATACCCCATGATAGCATGTATGGTGTGCTGCAAGGGGTTATATATACACATACAGTCACACACTAAATTGGCCCATTTCAGGTGGATAGCCCATGAAGGCATGTGCATTGTATTGCAGGAAGATATAAATACACACACAGTCACACACGAAGTTGGCTGGAGTAAGATTATATATACACACACACAGTCACACACCAAGTTGGCCCATTGCAGGTGGAGAGCCCATGAGGACATGTCCATTGTGTTGCAGATGGATATATACACTTACACAGTCACACACACACACACACACACACACACACACACACACACACACACACACACACACACACACACACACACACACACACACACCAAGTTGGCTGAAGTGAGATTAGAACTCCTACCATTCTAGTCTTATACACTATAACTCACAGTGCGTATTTCATGGGCCACAGGTTACATCTGTTGTATATGTGATTGCAGGCACAGTACTTGTGGATTACACAAACTAGGCTTGTGTTGCACAGCATGTATGGCCTGCAGAGTGATATTGCTTCATACTGTTATCTGCATCTAGTGTCCTAGCAGTGAGATAACTGTTATTATCCTTGGTATGTGTGTACATTTACCAATATGGCCATATGTGGCTGATTGCAGTTAGGCAAACCTGTGGCCATGGGCATTGTGTCCTGTCCATGCATGCGTTGACAACATTACATCACCTGCTCATCTGTGTCTGACTACATGTTGACATCCAGCAGGCATGGGGGTCTGTAGGTGAGTGAATTATGTACTGTTATCCCCTTAGTTTGGTTCCTTTGAGCAACTGTATGGATGTGTGAGTCCAGATTTACTAACCATTAATAGGGTATGTGAGACAATACATTTCCACACATATATCTGTCTATAACAGGGATGAATCTACAAATGTAGCTCTGTGTGTCTGTGTGTGTCCGTGTGTGTGTGTGTGTGTGTGTGTGTGTGTGTGTGTGTGTGTGTGTGTGTGTGTGTGTGTGTGTGTGTGTGTGTATGATATGTATATGTATTACGTAGATATATGTGGAGACTCACTGTATCATTGTATTGTATATAGCTATATATATTGGTATATATCTGTTTTGACAGTACATAGCAATAGATACACTAATCATGGAGAGAGATAGGAACAGATGGATATGGATGCATATATGTCTGTATGCACAGATGTACTTACACATTGCAGAACAGTTTGATGAGGAGGCAAAAGAATTATGCTCATTTTAGCTAAGTGTAAGAACATGCCCAGTGGGAGTGTCAGTGCTAAAAGATGACTCCAGGCAGGACCTACCTGTACTCCATTCTGGAATTTTGTGTATTGCAGACATTGCTAGATGCACCAGTGTCTGCAGTACTGCACCTCCCTCAAATTGTCTATGGCATTCTGCAGCTGTCTACTCTACTTAATATATGACTGAGGGTCATGGTTCATACTGTTACCCCACAGACAGATTAGATACCTCTCACTGTACACATTTTGGCACAATGTCCAGAAGTTTGCCTCACATTTCTGGTTTGTTCCTCATACATTTGTGGTGTTCTGGTAAATTATTGTATATTGAAGTCACTGAATAATACTAACTACAGACAAACATTTGAGTGTCGAACTTTACTGTATATCCTTCAGCTATTCTGTAATAATGCAACTTGATTTCATACTAGCAACTTTCTAGATTAATCAGAACAATCTGTACTGTCTTTCTCTATTTTTGGGCCTTTGTCCCCCCAATCTTCCTGGCTTGGTCCAGATTTTTTGCACTAACTGATTGAGAGGTATGGCAGTGTGTGAAAACACCATCATACTCATACCTTACATTCAAAAGCTGTGCATACTTCCAGATTCCAACCATCAGCACTATTACCCATATTAACATCCCTAGCCCACTGAGCAACACAGGCTGCCAGGAGATGTGCCCTTTATCACACAATCAACAGCATACATATGTACATTGTTATCCCTGCATTACGTGAGACATACACTGTGTAATCGGGTTCTATGTCACAGCCCTGAGATTGCCTGGTCTGCTGATATAACATTGCTGACTTACTGATGTTCTTCGTGTTTCACTGTTACAGTCATTACATTTGGGTAATCTGCTGGAAGGTTTCCCTCAGTCGGCCTGAAGTCCAAAGTCTTGGGTCCTGTGTCAGTTGCTGTCTCCTCTTCCATGACGTCAGGTCATCAGGGGTATAAAACATGCAGCCAATGTCATTTTCTTTAGTCTTTCTTGCCATGCGGTGCCCGAAGCAAAAGCATTTTGCAAGTGCCGGTTGGCTGACTTCTGAAATATTCGAATTTGAGTTTCAGAACTGACGTCTTCACTAAAGCTAAGTACCCCACTGGGGAAACTTTTTTCTTGCTTTTTGCCAATGTCAGAAAAAAATAATAATTTTATTACTTGTGGGAAGCAAATACCTCATAAGGATTTCCATTTATACTGTATTCCTTGCCTACGCCCTGATCACAACATGCTTGGCTGTCAGTTTTGTGCTAGATTTAACCAATGCACTATTAAGCGTCAGTATATTTTTGCATCAAAGTATTTTGGAAACAGATTTAACTACCCAGAAATGTTGGATAGCAATCTGACTACCGGAGTACATAAAAAATGCAAAGAAAAGGACAGAGAAAGGCAGTTGAGATCCAAAACCGATGATGAAGCTTCTCCTAAGTCAGTCGCTGGTTTGCCAGTACTAAGTGAGGTGCTTTTGCAGCCCCTGATACCCGCTACCTTTCAGTTGCAGGTCTCTACCGACACCCATGTGGAGTCTGGCATGCCACAAGATACTCAAGGTATTGGACCGATGGATGTATCTCCCTCAGATGGATCCAGAGCTGCTGAGCAGGCACCAGCTTCTGAGGGTATATTCAGACCTCAACATTTGTATATCAAACCGATGATAGCTGCAAAACCAAAGACAAAAGCAACTTCTAAAACTAAAAAAACGATGCATGAGCCACATGCACAGGCCTCTATGCCTAAAAAACAGATGATCAAAATGGCTGAAGACCTTATTACCTTGATCAGGGGTACCCATCCCCCTCCAGATAAGAGGCCTAGGCAAGACACTGATTATGAATCTTCAGATCAGGTTTCTATTTCTTCTGATTCCTCTTCTGATCAGGAATTATCTATACCTCCCCATGAGGATTCTGATGCTGAGGAGTCTATTCCATCTGCATCACCTCCTGAAGATTACTCATTTGGAGAAACCTTGCATACTTTGAGGGAGCATTTTCACTGGGAGAGTCAAGACTTTTCAGAATCAAAAAAGAGGCTCAGGGATTTCCTTCTTCTCCCTCAGCACAGGCCTTTAGCCATTCCGCCTGTCTTAGACATTGTGGATGATGTGTTTCTGGAGTCAAGCTTGACCCCTGACTACTTACCTCTGGCTCCCAGTAAGCCTGACAGATATTACAGGGTCCCTGACTCACAGAAATTTTTATTTAGAAACCCTGCTGTGGATCCTGAAACTATTTCACAGGGTCCAAAGGGAGTTAAGGCCTCAACAGCAAAAAATCCTACCCCCTTTGACAGAGATTCAAGGTCAGTGGACAGATGGTGAAAAAAGGTTTATACATCTGCAACCTTGGCAATCAGGGCCTTAAACTGTCAAATTCATATGCTTAAGTACCAACAACATGTTATGGGATTGCTGAAACAGAAAATGATGTTGATTTCAGATGTGCAGAAAATAAAGAATTGCAGCTGAACAAGTTGGAAAGCATACTTTGCAATGTGGTTTAGATTCCTTGGTAAGTGTACACAACTGTACTTTACAGCATTTGTATGGGAACATGGGAATACTTATGTGTTGGGGTGGGGGAAGAGCAGTGCATGATCTGCTGGCATAGACAGTAGTGCAAATATCATGTGACCCCACTGTTTAACATCTGCTTTGACAGCTGTAATGAATATTACAACCATGAGGCCTAGTGAATATTACAGAACACATACCATTGGACTGGGTATCTGTAGTCCCATGTGGAAGTTACAGCTCCCTAAATAGTCCACTATATTCCCCTGCATACATGCAGCAGGTCCATCATATGATACCATATTATAGTTCGCCTTACATGTGATGTGTAGGTGAGTGACTTACCTTTTGATTGCAGCAATTGACAGAACTGTAGTTCAGGGCTGACTCTGTCTGATGTACTCAGTACACAGCCAATATATGGTTAGGTACAGGTTCTGTGGTTTGCCTGGCATCATTTTTAATATATGTATGTGAATTGAAGTAAAGTGTCAGTCCCTAGGGCCCTAGGTTGTTAGTGCATGTGTTATGTGCTGTCTCTTAGCCAAAGCCAGGATATACTGGACATGCCTACGTTGGCCTACAAGAACATCATCAGGGGGTTCCTCCTCTGAGTATACCATGATATACCATGGGCTGATGATCATACATTCTAAATTCATGCACTATGACTGGTCTGACAATCGCACATTCTGAACTCATGCACCATGGTCTGATGATCTCACCATCTGAACTCATGTACCCATGGGCCAATGATCACACATTCTGAGCTCATATACCATGGGCTGATTATCATACATTCTGAGCTCATGTACCATGGGCTGATGATCGCACATTATGAGCTCATGTATCATGGGCTGATGATCACACATTATGAGCTCACATACCATGGGCTGATGATCACACATTCTAAACTCATGTATCATCGGCTGATGATCACATATTCAGGACACATGTACTATGGGCTGACGATCACACATTCTGAGCTCATGTACCATCGGCTGATGATCACATATTCTAAGCTCATTCAACATGCACTGATGATCACATATTCTAAACTCATGTACCATTGGCTGATCATCATATATTCTGGGCTCATGTACCATGGGCTGATGATCTCTCTTTCTGAACCCATTTTCCATGGGTACCTCCAGCAGTCTCTAAATGGTGGGTGCTTTGTCTGAGTTTTACAAGTTGTTGTGTAAATATTACTATCTTAAACAAAGACACCAGAATGTCTGAGACAATTAGGCCTCCTAGCTGGATACCTGACATGATTTTCTTTCTGGATAACTTAAGTGGGCGTAATTAATAAAAAAAATTTCTTCTGTACTTAGATTTCATCATTCTGTCCAAACACCAGAGCTGATAAGCACATCATCTCTAAAATTCTAAAATTAAAAAAATGTTTGCTTAAAACAATTACTTGTTAATATTTGTAACACTGCTTAAAGTGAGTGTCATCTGTCTCACTGCCCACACTCAACCATGTTTGCTAAACCTCTCAATACCTCTGTCCATAACCCCAATAATAAACATTATGGTACCAAACACCTTCTTGTCCCTAACAGAACTACCATTTAGATAAACCATTCCTGAGAGTTACTGGAATTTTCTTCTTTTTAGCTTAACAAAACAGAAAAAAAAATGTTTCCTTTTTTGAATGGTTTACTGGATCAATGAAGTGGCTTTCCAATGCAAGGTAACTTGAACTGCTTTGTTGGCATAAGTGTGACTGTTTTGCTAGATTAAATATGTCTCAGCAATTTGTGTGCTTGTGTAGTAATAACCACATATATACCTATCCCTTGAGATGCCCCACTCTATGACATATATCTATAGAAAAGTAGAATTTAGGCAGAATAAGCATTTCATTAGCTTTAATTGTCACTATTTGAATCTTTGTGGTAACATTAGCTGGTGAGGAAAATGTATTTAGGTTGACATTTTAACATAAGAGGCATAGAATTGTCTGGAGTAAAGTTACCTTTCCATGGTTTGAAAATGTGTTTTAAAAGTGGGATAACAGGGTGAGGTGTGGTGTATTAAGGGAAGTTGGGAATTCATATCATTCAAGTTATCACACCAACAGCACTACTAGATAGGGGCCAAGGGTACTAGCTGCTAGTACAAGGGTCTAGGGAACTACTAAAGGGGCGGTGAATACTGCACAACATGGCTGGGCTAATATATGCCTTCGGGCAGATAGCTCAGTACCAACCTATGAACCAACCTAAGCAGTGTATTGCAAATCTTGAAGTTTTGTGTGGTGATTTGGATGGAAAGGGTAAGTTATCAGACCAGTCATAAGTAGCAGGAGTGAAGTATGCATTGTAAATTAGTTTTCTTATGTGTCTTGCTGATTTACAAGTGCGTATAGAAGTAATGAGATGGTGAAATACTTTAAATGTGATCATAAAGACAATGCTATTATATGAGTTTTCTTTTAGGGTATATAGCATTATGAAATTATATTGAACATTCTGGATTAATTTTAATGGATTAGAATTAATTTAAGTTACTTTTGATTTTAAAAGTAGAGGCCTAATATAGTTGTGAAGCAATGCAATAGAAAGAATGCAAAGATGTTCTCTCAATATGCAGTTTCTAAATCAAATTCCAGCCAACTTCTCATAACCTCTTAGCTTCAAAAGTAACACAAATCTCCTAAGTCATACTCTAACCTCATTTATTTATTTATTTAGAAATGGGTAGAAGAAACAAATGCATGATAAGTTGAAAAAGAAAAAAAATATTGAGAATGGGGAAATGAACAAATCCATATTCCTGCCTTGATTTGTAATATCTGAAGCAATATTATTTTTCAGTATTTAATTTATTTGTATTGATTTATTTATTCATATTATTTCACTCAATTTTAGGGATTTACTTAGCCTTTTTTGGTGTTCTTATATATGATCTAGCTTTTGTATGGTGTTTGTGTTATGGACATATCTTGCAACCTGGAAACATTAAAAATCTGGACAAAGCCCATGAAAAATAGGCACAAATCTGTATGCTGATTAACATAAGATTTGCATACATCATTATGTAACCCCACCCACCCCAATGGAATCATGGGATACTGACATTAAAACATAAACTGAAGAACAGATATTTAAAACACTGATACTATTTCTGAAACACTAAACATATAATAAGACTCACTGGCAATTTGAAAGCTTAATGGGGAGGGACCACTGTCTCCATGAAAGGCAACACAAAGTTAAAAAACTTCACTTCACTTCATTAGTATTACTGGAAAGGTATAACTGCCTATGTCAACAAACAATGTACTCATGTCCATGAGGTCATGAAGAGCCAGATTTTATTAAACAACTAAACAAAAGAAATAGCACATGGTCCCTGACACAGACAAAGGGGAAGCATGGAGGCACTACAGATGTGTGATCTTCTACTGAACCTCCCCGATTTTCAACATTTTCATCTAAAATTATTAATACAAATCTCTACTGACAATCTCATAATATGAGGACATACTTTTCATCCACAAGTTAAAAAATGAACTTCTGCACCAAGAAAATGAGAGTTCACCCTCGCAGTATAAAATTACTTATATTAACAGTTTAACATTTTTACCATCTTAATGAATGAGTGCCCATTCCATTAAGTATGTTAAAGCCAAAATATATATTTTATAGCCAGATATAGGCAGACTCGCAACCTTCAATTTTTCTGGTGTATACATACCAAACCAACTTTTTTAGTATTCCTGATACATACAAAAAGGAACTGAAAGCAGAATTTAATTTTGTAAAGGCATACTCCTAACATTTCAGTATTACTGATATACTGATATTAAAACAAATGAACCCAGGTCAAAGTTTAATCTTGTAAATGCTATGTCAGACTTCTAACATTTCAGTAAAAAATAAACTAAAGCTCATAAGAAACACTAAAGTGTCTGGACTGCTATGGGAAAGGAAAAGCAAAGTAATGATTGCATGCCAGTGAGCGTCACATCAGTGGTTGTGTACATGAGAAGCACTGATTCTACATTTGCTATAAAAGCCTACATCTCGTCCATAAATACTTCTCATAATTTACTTCCTGAATGATCACAAAAAAGGAAGCAATTTAAAGCTTTCATAAACTGTAGTTATAAAAGCATCTTTATTTTCAGCATTGTAGTTTTCACTACTAAATCCACATTATCAGTTTAGATGCAGCTCATTAATAAATCTGCATTCACAAATGCCAGCAATTACTCCGTTTTGCATCCTGTGTTGGGACTCCTATTCCCCAAATAGTGATTGTCTAACAACATTTGATATGCAGTAGAGAATTACTGTCTTCATTTATGTTTCATCACTGCACGTCTTCCTTAATTTCCGGAATACACGTTTCATAAGTGTAAGTAACATACTGCTAGTGCATGGAGTCACTGTTGACAATCACTTATTCTTTAACTGTTACATTTCATGGATATCTGTATAGTGCTAACGGTAATGTGGGGGCAAAACTATACTAGGTAGGCTTCATCTGATTACCATAATGTTTTGCAGAAGGTTCAGTATCAGCAGCTGTGTGTTGTTTTATAAGCTTTTTCTTAGTTGTTTTTTTTTTATAAGTGAAATTAAAACCTTTAGTGCAGGGAATGATTTATATCACAAGGCATAAGTAAGGCATATAAAATATACATGTAAACAAAAACCTGAAATATAGCTCTCAACTGTCCAAAATTGTGCAGAATGTTCAGTTTTTTGCCTTTTATTTTTGATCTGTTCCTCATAAAACTTCTGTATTTTTTGACAAATTACTGTGGACTGAAGTCACTAAATAATGACATTCATTTTAGTTTCAGACTTCCAATCTTTCAGAAAATGTATGCTGATTGCTGATGCATAGGATTTTACTCTAGCAACTTCTTAAGTTTATAAGGGTGACATTTAAAATCTATCCCTGATTTTGGGTCTTTGTTCCTTCATTGGTTTCTACTATGGATCACCAAACTACATGGTCCCTATAACCACAAATGCCAAAAAATAATGCCTGAATCAAGTGACAAAGTTAACGTTAAGCATTTCTTGCAAAGGGTCAAGCCTTCCTGCATTGCCCAATAATTCCCTGATGTTATATAAATGAATTTTATGGTTGCACCAACTTGAAGAAGAAAGAAATATCCCAAAAAAGGGAGTCATTGCCAGCACACACTTAGAAACAGCATGCTAGCAATAATTTCCTGTAGAAAACAATGATCAGTGTTATGTTCTTCTGAATACTTTTCTCCAGGCAACTGATGTAAGGAGTGTTTATACAAGAGTGTATGTTTGCCACCTTAAATAAAACCCGTATCATCCTTCCCATTAACAGGTCAGTGTCATAAATGTTGTGAATATAAGACACAACTTCAGCAAAAGTGAAACACGGTACATATGGTACTTACTTGTTTGTCTAATTTTATTCTTATCAGCAAACAAACAAACTGTTATGTACTTCCCTACTACTAAGATGCATGTCCGCAACCTTTTTTTAAATTTAAAACAAGTAGGAAAGAAGTTAGGAACTCAGTCTTTTTACCTGGAGGTGGAGCTGGGGGCAGAAGAAAAATATTTCTTCATGCACTAATATTCAGAACAGTAAATTATTCACACTAATTTTTAGAACCTTAAAGTGTGCCATGCAAAACATTTCCAGCTCTTACAACGTCATAAAGTCACTAAACATACTTGGCCCAAAGCCATTCCTCAGCTCTGTAATCAGCATGTACAACTGAAAATTCTAAGCTATTCAGTAACTATTGTGGCAATAAAGGAATCTTTTTCGGTAAAAAGAGAGATGCTTTGAGACTGTACTCTAAACTTAATGCAGCATATATTTTCTCTGTGCCTTATCAAATAAGCATTATTATAATTAGGTGACAATGTACCCACACACTTTTAACACTTCTCAGCTCAGCGACTTTCTTCACTTCTTGTTTTGATGACTCATTGTCACTCATAAACTGTTTCAGATATGCAAACCACAGGAAATGAAAAGCAAAAAGAAAAATTAGAATGATGCCAATCTGTAAGTAAGATGATATTTGGACTGGTCGCACCACCGCTCTGAGCCGAGTCTGACAAGACTGCTGCTGCCTGCTAAACTGAAATGAATGGAATGGGGTAGCCTTGCCATCTGTCACTGACTGTAAGTTAAAGTCAACTGCTAATTAAAAATAATAAAAAAACACTGTTGCTGCTCTCTCGCAGTCCGAGCCGTAGCTTGTGAAGTCCAGTCCCTCCCAAGTCCTGACCATCTCTAACTAACTGTCTCTGCTTGAAAAAAGTGCTTGCTTGCCTGTGCTTAGCTGCTGCACAAGTCCGAGTACAAGTGCAACCAATGAGTCAGTCTCAACCCTCAGCCAAATTCTGTCAGGCTGCTCACGACGCTGACGTCATCGCACACATGTCTGTGCATGATGATGTCAGCAGTAAATTGCCAAGAAAATAAAAATTAAAAAAGAAAAAGCCAGGAAGGAATCGGGAATAAAGAGGGCCAATCGGGAATTTGTGGCACCCCATTATTTGGAACTCAAAACCGGTAAATGCTGAGGAATTCGGCACAGTTGAGAGGTATGGTTATGGAACATCACAGGTATATCACTGACTGGTAGATCAAAGTGCTTTAAGATTCATAAATGTTTGTACACAATAAGGTAAGACATCATGCATAATCTATACACTGTTGTGGAAGCACAGTATTCTATGAACAGTGCATAAATGACTCCCCTGGATACTACACATTTCGCAAACACTAATTCAGCTGCATATAGGATGGCCCCAAGGGAGGTAACTTTTGGGACATGTACAACAACTGATGAATTGATGTAGTGTTTGTGAATCTGTAGGGATACCCCTTCCTTACTGATGTGTGGAACAACCACCAGAATTGAGAACCAAAAAAAAAACATGTCGATATATAAAAGCAGAATTGTTATTACATGACGCTTAACATGAATGCCACCTGCCCCCACTGTCCACCCACACTCATGTGTCCTAACCTAAAGCCTATACCCTAAACCTACCATTAAACTTGTCCCTAACCTCGACAATAATTTTTAGGTTAATAAACACCTTCCTTTCCCTAACAGGGCTACTATTCAGAGACAAATAATTACAGTTTTTTTTTTTTTGGTTCAACTTATCAGAAAAGGAAAAAAAAAAAAAGTCTCCTTTTTTGATTGATATAGAAGGTTGACAAAACTGATTTTCAATGAAAGGCAACTTTTTGTTACATTAAATGTGTTTCAGCTATTGGTGTGCAGTGTATGAGATATATATATATATATATATATATATATATATATATATATATATATATATATATATATATATATATGTGTGTGTGTATATACAGATATATATATATATATATATATATACATATATTCATATGTACATATACATACAGATAGATGGATAGATAGATATGTAGATATCGATATAGCATAGATATAACTACAGATTTGATACAGTATTACATGTCAATGCCAATAAGCTACACAAAAATCAACCAATATAATGCAATAGAAGAAGTTTAAAAAATGACAAATGGTGTTTCTGCAGGGATTATGTGTAGACAATGCCAGACTTTCATTTTCCTAATGTTAATGTTAATGTTAATGTTTTATTGTGCTGACTTTAAAACTGGTAGCGTGAAAGAATGTAACATTGTGGATATCACTTGGATATGTAGAAATTCCACTTCATTGTAGTTCATTGTAGTTCAAAACTTGATTTATTTTATAATCAGTTACTACCTGCTGTATGATTTTATGCTTAACTACTTTTCATGTACTTTAGTGTTCATTTTGACAGCCCAAGTTGTCCCTGGTAACTCAGCTGTTACTTCTCAAGGTTTAATATGTTACTGTCTCAGCCCTTCCACACACTAGGCTCTGAGACAATGAAATCCCAAAGTGTGTATTTCTTATTGGCCAGAGGGCTAGTGCATTTGCTTTGAGAGCTCCTGTGCCTGTACATGTGTATCTCAATATCTCAGAGCTGCCACACACTATGCAACTATGCCACTGATTGCTAAGGTTTTCTGTTGAATCCTTATCCATCTGTTTTAGATAAGTACTTTACAGTGCTGAATTCACTCTGTCTCAAAAGTATACCTTTCCAGTTTTTGCACTTTAAATTGCATTTTAGTATTGTTGCTTTTACCACTGCACTTGAGTGATGTACTAAATCCAGATCCATCCAGAGTTGAATATTTGCTCCACAATACTGTTCTGCACTTTATCTTGTGATATACTTGCACTCCTTTTAAATCAGCATATTGCTTGCTGAGTTCTTGCACTCTGATCTAGTGGTTTTGACTTTTTGACTGTGCATTTCTAGACTTCTGCTTGTTTTATTGTTTTAACTTGGTTAATTATTGCACTCTGGGTAACTTCTTACAGTATTTTTATATTAAGAAAATGTTGTCTGCACTCTAGTGGCAGAAGTGGGCAAGCAGGCTTCTTCTAAGCTGGGAATCACTGTTTGAAACCCCAAAATGCATGGTTCTGATGTGTCTATATTATTTCGTCAAATGGCTATTCAACAAATGTCAAAAACCTATTTGTCAAAGCCGCTCTTCATTGCATGGCGAATTTTAACTAGGGCAAACCAGCAGTTGGCCACCTTCTGGAATTTACTGTTTCCCCAACTGTAGTGCAACCCCAGAGTTGATATATTTAGTTGGGGGTGGGGGGTGCAGCACCCCACATTGAGGGTGTGGGGAAATAGCTCCCACCTTGGCAGGTTTTACATTTTATTTTTCTTTTGTGGTCATTCGGTTGGCCAACCACTTGTTTGCCCTACTTAACATTTTCCATTTGATGAAGAGCAACTTTGATTAATTTGTGTTTGATGAATGGCTATTTGCTGAATAGCAATTTGATAAAGTGATATATACCCATTTCTGAATGGTCAGAGGCTAGTTTGATTGTTCTGAGACTTTCTGTGCCTGTATAATGATGTCACATTTACCCGATACTACCCATCTTGAACTGGTGTCAGACAGTATCCTGTACAGACACAGGCACCTAGAATTGAAATTTCCTGCATGAAAACTACTACTGAAATTTCCTCAGTATTTAGTTGAGTAAAGATTAACTAGTTTACACATGGAGGAGTACCCCCCATGAGTTTAGTCTTAGCTTAGCTTGATTGTAGTATATACTGTTATTGCAATCAAGCTAGCCAGCTATAAACCCCTCTTGTACAATCATCTACCACATAATAAGGATCTTTAACAATGGATATGCACTTCCCTATAATCCATATAGTCACATCAGTGGATATGGGCATCCTGAGGCAATGTAGCAATTTTCTCATGTTGATTGAAAACCACCTCATTCTTAAGCAAACTGATACTGTATGTAAGAAATGTATTTCCACAATGTCACTGGATAAACTGTTCTTGCATAGAAGTACTTATAATAGCAAGGTTGTCAGAGACTCACACATTACACCAACTACGCATACTATGGACTAGGCACATAGATGCTCATATGCAAAAACTCCGAAATATAATCTTCATAAACCACAAAGACCTCCCAGAAATTGCACACACAATGAATATCCTCAGCAACCTCAAAAGCTAAAGAGCAAAAGAGGTTATAACCCCCCTGTACTCATCCCTTATCAGACCCATAAATGAGTATAATGCCCCCTTTGATATGCATCTACCAGGCACCTGCAGCAACTGGAGAGACCACAGAGATTTTTAACTAAGAAGATTCAGTGTCTTCAGCACATACCTTACATGGACATAGACGTCTTTGTCATTGTACTCAGTAGCATATAGGTTGCTTAGGGGAGACTTGTGCTTGGCCTACAGAGCAATCTCTGACCCCAATCTGATGAAGTTGCTGCACATCCGTAGGTCAAATGGGACTAGAATTACTCACTCCAGTGACCTAAATCTGGCCTGTGATTTAAATAGGACATGCTGGAGAGACAAATTTATCTCACAGAGGTTGGCACTTCTCTGTAATAAGCTACTAATTCACATAAAGCAGAGCACCTCTATGACTCTGTTCAAAAGCAGCCTGAATGAATTGATTGAAAACCACAAATTCCCATCCGGGAATAGCTCCCACATTCCTCTTGGACATGGGCAGTCATTACTAATAATAATCTTTGGCATTGACTAGACTTTTTCTCTTCTAATACAATGGGTATAATAGGCAAGGCATGGAGAGACCCTTGGGTCAATAGCCTAATATCCTGCTATGAACCTATGAACCAAAATAATATTCACCACTCCACATACTGTCACATTTCATGACTCCTCAGCTTCAAAACCCATATGGTTATACCAACACACAATCCAATATTTTGGTTATAGGAGACTCTATTATGAGATATGCAGGTGTCCCACACTAGGCTGAGTAAGGAGGGAGTCATGGTCAGTTGCCTATCAGAGACCAAGATCTGCCAGGTCATATATACACTCAGGTTACTGAACCACAAGCAACAGTATGACTCAGTCATAGCCATGTGGGTACAAATGATCTGAGTTATACCTCTCTGGAATATATGAAGAGACAAGGCATAGCTCTTGGACTTTGTGTCACAGGTCAATACGAGCCTAGCAGGCTGACTTCTCCATGGATGATGCCACAATATGTTACTTTCATCCAAATGGTAAGTGTGACCAAACTTGTAAGGTTATTTTAAGAGTGGCCTGTAAAGAGCCACCAAATACATATGCAAGTACTCTAGGAGCTTACATATCTCTAAACAAATCAGCCACAATTAAATGATTCAAATATATTTAATAATAAATAATAAAAGAACAAGACAATACACAATAACTCAACACAGTGATAACAGAGTTCAGAATCACAGGAACTATTTTAAAAAACATTGCAGGACAGTATCACATAAATACAGAAACATCTAGAATAATCTTACTATATTCCTATTTATCTCTAAGAGAGATACTATGATCTAAGTTTCACTTACATATCAAAGCAAATACAAGTGCTGAATGGATGTTTTAGGTCCAAGACAAGATACAAAATGCACAGACTTTCTCTCTGAAATAGTTCTTAAATTACAATCAAACATTTGCACTGGGTATCTCAGATTACATCATTCTTGCACCTCTGCCTTTTGTTTCCAGTCTAACAGGAACTTAAAATATCACACATCTGTGTTAAAAATACTTATCTCTCTGAAGTTTTGCCTAGAACTGGAAATCATAAAACTGTTAAACACGTTTACCTTGGAAACCTGTAATTATTTATGTTTACAGACAATAGAAAGAATGTCTATGTCTCCAAGCTGAGATTAACACCATCATAAACAATTTAACTTATTTTCTTACAGTTTTGCTCTTTTCCAGTAGGGTGCACTGTGGTTAGATTTTTGAAGCTCAGCACATAACATACAGCTTTCTTACATTTATAAGGCAAGCATGCAAACCATATTACTATTCACAAATAACAGAATTATTTACAAAATTCCAGCTAGGTGGGCTGGCAGCTTTCACAGGGTGTTCAGTGTTTGTCAGCTTGAAAGAATATGGTTGACAGACCATGCTGTATTGCCTGGGATAGTCTGGCCTATCCCCTCAAGGATTTTGAATATTAGCTAAAACCTTGTTCACCCCATAGTGCCTTTTTTAGGCATTTCTTTTGACACAGCAAAACCAGCCCACGAAAATCAGAAAGTGTTAATGCTCAGTGCCAGGAGTTTAAATAATAAACTTCAATCCTTGCAAGGTCTCCTCACCCTGGAAAATGTATACATACACATTTCATGTAACAGGTTGCACCCTATACTCTTCTATGCTCTCCCCTGTTTGCTGCTTCCTTCTCATCATTATTTAATTTCTTTTACTCATCCTTCCATACCAACAGCCTCATCTAGCCTTTACAAACTCCCACAAAGCTGTCCCCAGTTGTGTCTTGAATATTATTGTTGGTAGCAACAGCATTCCATCTCCCCATGTATAGGTTAATCTTGATATTTTCTGACTTCTAAGTCACCAAAATCAGACACCTTCCTAGCCCATCCATACTCTCACACTGTTTTTTTTTTTTTGCTGCCTGACGTCTTCATTCCCCTTTCCTTGCTGTGCTCTTTCCCCTAAACTTGCTGCATTCCAATATCAGTCAGCTTCACTTCTACAATCATATCATCCTCCTACCACCCTCTAGCAACCATTTTAGCACTTACCTCCCCATCTTTCACCTTATATCCTAACCTTTTCCAATTCATGTATATGTTGCATTGCATTAATTCAGCCTTCCATGTTAACTACATCACAGATTCATTTTGAATCCTGTACAGACATATACCCAAAATCTTCCACTTATTCCCCTTATCTCCCTCATCTATTGCTTCTTCCCCTGTGGAGATCAGTATGACATATTTCATTTGTCTAATACTACACATCTATCCTTTTTGACTGTATCATTTTTAACAGTTAGCATTTTGTCCTAAAACATTGCTAATACTTCCTTAATTCTGTATATTTTACCTGATTAACAGATAGGTTAATCTACATTTGTGCTCTGTTTTATCAGTATTACAAACTTGGTACAGTCCTACTACAATCCTTAAAAAAGTTATATTGTTCAGTGCACCTCCTTTCAACTTTCTGTCTTCCTCCAGTGGATAAATAAAAGTTATACTTTGTTCTTCTTTTCCTTTACTATGCAAAGGCACTCGGCATAACTTTATCACTCTTTGTTTTATTAGGTTCCCTCCCCTACTTCTATCTTCACCATCGTGCTTTTATTTATTATTTAATTATTTATTTATTGCTATTTCAGCCCTACTGTCTGTTAATCCACTGATGCCTCTCAGCCAAGCAGTCTATTTGTTCCCATCACAAAAGTAAGGGTCAGCTAGGAGAGGTCATAATTTAGACAGTCATTAGGCGTGATTCAATATGTTCTACTTAAGCCCTATTGCCTGCTAGTACCAGGTGAAGTGACAGAGATGGAACATTGTGCTCACTGTGGAGACCATCTCATCACTTCCACAAGGGGCATTCATTACAGGCAGCCCTATCCCTCCCTGTGAAACACTTAGTGGTGATTTCTCTGCTCTCAGTCAGGGAGATCACACCACCTTGTGTGCCAAAATGAATATCACCTTCCCTACCCCCATGGTAGAGGTGATAAGGTCACTCCACTTCACTCTTTCCTTTTAGATACCTATCTCCTCAAATAGCAGGGTCAATTATCAAACCCTAGCTTCCATCCCTATGCCCTAGGTGCCAGAAAATACTCCCATCATTTACTTTACCCCCTACCATGTTTTATCACATGCTAACCTTCACCTGCATAGTCGGTATTTACATACAATTAATTATCTCTGTTCCATACAACTGTTATTTTCCCATTTAAAATATTCTATTTTTCATGGCCCAAACATTTGTCCATTCTATTTCCTCCATATACATCTATTTACATTTAACACAACTATCTTAACAATGAATTAATATTTGACGTGGTTTAACATTTTAACTTGAAATGGTTTGTTAATATACACATGGTACTTGATATTTTACCCATTTTACCCATTGTGTTATCTCCTTCAAGTGTAGAACTTTCCAGCCCGCAGAAAGTTTTTTATTCTTACTGCCTTTTGGAAAAAAAGTGCACTATGTGATCTGGAATTAACTGCTGCCAAACATAGCAACTGTATTACATAGATGGATTAAATTAAAAAAGATATCCATCTGCTGAGGTGCTCAGAGATGAAAGGAAAGTCTGAGCCTACAAAGAGCTACACACCACTGGAACTTGGAATGTCAGAACAACTTATCAATGTAAACTTGAGGTGGCTAAGAATGAGATGACAGGAAGAAGCACTGAAATATTGCAAATTAGTGATCTAAAATGAACTGGAATTTGTCATTTTAAGTTCAAGGATCTTAGAAGAAATGGAGTAGCCTGCATAATACAAAAAATGGTGTCAGAATAAGTGATTGGTCACATCCGAAAAAATGATAGCATGATCTCAATCAGACTTTACAGTAAGCCTTTCAACATTACAAACATGCACGTTTGTGCAACAGCTACAGATGTCGAAGAGGCAAAATATGACCAGACACATAATGATCTATAGTACCATTTGGGAATAACACTAAAAAGGACTGCACATTCATTATAGATGACTGGAATGTTAAAGTCAACAGACAAAGTGCAACTAGAATTACAGGCAGGTTTGGACTTGGAGTATGAAATGAAGCAGAACACAGACCAAGTAATTCATAAGGCATATCCACTATTATTTTTCAGAAACTAAGACACAGCTTTATACCTGACCATCAGCAGAAGGTCAATATATTTTACAGCCAGAGATGAATATTTCTGTTTGGTCAGCAAAAACAAGACCTGGAGCTGATTGTAACACAAAGTATCATCTTCTTATTGAAAATTTTAAATTAAATTAAAGAAAATAAAAATAGCATCTATGACAGTTAGATGCATGTGCAACAATATTCCAAAGTCAATATACAACAGATATAAAGGATACATTTAAGGGGTTATACCTCCTGACTAGAGTACTTATGGATAGAAATTCTACCATCCAGGAGGTGGCATCAAACATATTCCAGACAGAAAGAAGCCAAAAAAGGCAAAATAACTGCCAGTGGATGCTTTAGAAGTGGCTGAAGAAAGAAGGAGGGCAAAAAGACAAATTAGATAAGAAAAATCTGTCAAACTGAATGCAAAGTTTCAAAGAAGAGCAAGGAGTGATAGGGAGGCATATTAAATCATCAGTAGAAAGAACAGGAAATATAATATAAAGGAAGGACAAAGTGCCTGTAAAAGAGGATTAGTGATATTATCCAAAATGTCCAGATAAAATAGACATGATAAAAGACAAAGATGAAAGGGATGCTGCAAAATTGGTGGTTTTGGGATTGGTATAATGGTTAAGGCATTTACCTTGCAAGCACAAGGTAGAGAGTTTGATTCTCAACTTTGGACATGGTCTGGTTACTGGCTACACATGCAACAGTCTGTAGACTGATTGTGTAGTATTTGCCTAAGAACCTAAATTCATAGTTACTAACAAGTAACCAGCAGTGCCTCTGGTATAATGTACTGTAAATAGAGATTAACAATGTGCTTTACAGGGGTGTTCAGTGCTGATCATAAAATCACCCTGCTAACAACAACCATTTAACTATGGTCAATTATGGTATGTTGTTTTATTACATAGCTAGGCTTGTAAAGGCCTTAGGTCCAGTAGCCCAGTGACCTCCTATGAACCTATGAATCTATGAGAAGCACAACATATTAAAAAAGTTGGCATGACTATACAGAACCATAAGTAGGACCCTAACAACATCAATACATATTGGTATGTTCTATGATCTAGAGATGGATATCCTGGAGTGTGAAGTTAAGTAGGTTCTAGAAAGCCTTGGTAAAAAAGGCTGCAGAAGGAGATGCAAGTCCAGCTGTACTGCTTAAAATCCTGCAAAATGATGCTGTTACAATTATGCTTAGTTTGTCAGAAATTTGAAAACATAACAATGGCTATCAGACTGAAAAAAGATCCATTTCTAGGGTAAAGCTAAACATTGCTCTGATTATCAAACAATTGCTTTTGATTCTCATTGTAGAAAGGTAATGCCCAACAATCTTCAAGCTAAACTTCAGCAGTATATGGATTTATAATTTAAGGTATACAAGCTGGTTTTTGAAGGGGCAGATGCACCAGAGATCAAATCACTCACATCCATTATATGATCAATAAAGCAAAAGTGTTCTAGAGGAATACTTATTTCTGCTTTATTGACTAACCTTAGCACCTCTAACTATGTGAAACATAATAAACTTTGGCAAGCTCTTAGAAACATGGGGATACTAGAGTCACCTTATTTGCCTCCTGAGGAATCTGCATGCAGTACAAGAAGAAACAATTTGACACAAATAAGGAATTATTGGTTCAAGATTAGAAAAGGACTAAGGCGAGGCTGTATATTGTCATTCTACCTCTACAGTATGTTTGCTGAATATATGACGCAAAACTCTGGGTTAGGCCAATCAGTTGCTAGAAACAAAATTGTTTTGAGAAATATTAGCAATCCCAACTATGAAAATGTTACCACTCTAATGGCTAAAAGCAAGGATGAGTTGAGCACCCTGTTGATTTAGGTGAAACTGAAAGTCCAGTTGCTGGTCTGTTGTTTAACAATGTCCTCTATCCCTATCACATTTTCAGAAATAGATGGAGAAAAACTAGAGGCAGGGGCATATTTTATTTTCTGGGATTCAAAGATCTCAGCAGATGATAAATGCAAACATGAGTTTAAGATGTGCTTGATTTTAGGAAGGAAAGCTTTGGTGAATCTGGATAAGGTTTTAACAAGGAAGGAAATCAGTGTGTCAAAAAAGTTCTACATTATAAAATTATAGATTTTCCAGTATTAGCCTATAATTCTGAAATTTTTAGTGTCCTTATTTGTTTTTTTTTTCAGATCTATTATTATAGATACTTCTAATAAAGTATTGCATGATGTTTCCCTTTTAGAATCCCAGAATAAGGAAAGCATTGTGATAGAAAGATCTTCCTTTAGGCCTTATACAATTCTGTATTGATTCCTTGAGGACCTGGGTCCTACCCTGTGGATGCCTCATCAGTAGCCCAAATGGCTTCCTCCATATCTATGGGGTTCTTCATGGCTTCCTGTTCTGTCTCTGACAGCTTTGGAAAGCTTGTTCCTGTTAATAACACTTCTGATGCTGCCCTCTTTTTAGACTCTTCCTCTCTCCTTTTCTCATATAAAATGCTAAAAATGCAGCACTGATCTCAGCGGCCTTGGTGTGTAGAGTGTGATACTGAGTGATGTAAACTTTTGCATGTAGCTCACCACACATCTCAAGGGATGATATACTCAAAGTGTATCACTTTTGCCACAGCGATCTCACCCACATCTTATCGGCCATGTGTAAGTATTAATTGTGTTGCGCAACCATTAGGAGTTGGCAGTGCAGACTTCCCTTCAAGGTTTTATACAAGATGCATGTGTGTTCCTGTGATGCGCCCAGTAAATACATAGGTCAATGGAAACATTAACTGCATGGGTTACATTCTTGCAGGTGTAAATTGCGGCATATATATGTCATGCAAACCTCTCAAGTAGTCAGGATTGCTAGTAATTTAAACTACAGGTGTAACAGTGTCTCACTTAACACCTCTATAAAGTGGTCAGTTTTGAAGAATGTGTCCTTGATTTGCCTTATAGATTACTGACAAATCATTGCAGTTATCATTACAGTTGTACAAATGTGTTAATGCAGAACAGATGTAAGAACTCACAGTCACATATTTTATGTCTTGTAAAATACAACAAAAAAACAGGCTTAAATAGTGGGAAGTATACTTGCTATGTTCGATTCAAGTCAGTCACAGGAGGTAACCAAATGTTCCACAAAAAGAAATGAAGCTGTAACCTATAAACAGCTTTACTTTGCGAATTCTTAATCCAATAAAAAAGAGTCAAAATCACCATGGAGTGTTCATTCGAACCTACTCATCCACTGGGCAATAGCTTGTAGAAAAAACACGCAACCAGCATGTAAGAATAAATCCAAGCGTCCAGTAGAAACCACGTTTATTAAAATAATTAAAACACAGGGCTAGCGCTTTCAACGAATCTTCATCAGGCCTGCAAAGTAAAGCTGTTTATAGGTTACAGCTTCGTTTCTTTTTGTGGAACATTTGGTTACCTCCTGTGACTGACTTGAATCGAACATAGCAAGTATACTTCCCACTATTTAAGCCTGTTTTTTTGTTGTATTTTACAAGTCTTGTTTATTATCAGGCGAACAGAGTGTAGTGAGCATTATTTTTTGTTTTCAAACATATTTTATGTCACTGACACAATTAATGGTGGTATTATTCTGATATTGTACATGATTGTGCATGCTTCTGTCCACTATCCTGTTGATATGTGTCATGACTAGTTGAAACCTATGCTGACATTACATTCATATTCAAGCAACTCATTTTGCACAGCTTCACAATATGCATATAACACCTATTGTAGATACTGTCCTTGATAAATGTCCTCTCCATTGATCAAGACAGAGTGGTTATATGTGACGTTGTTTGACAGTCACACAATATACAATAATTGTGATGATATGAACATACCCACTGTTAAAGAAAGCACAAAGATCAATGCACGTAAGGTTCAGCAAGGCACCCTTTATTACTTGCAGCAAGGAGACAAAGCATGTAGGTACAAGGTTTGTCTGATTTTCCATGGTTCAGCATGCTATTCTTATGCAGTTCTCTGCATGTATACAAGAAAATATTGTTAGTTTAACTGCTGACATGGTCAGAAAAGAAGACATTGTTAGATTTATTGCTGACATGGTCAGAAAATTGCTGTCTTGCAAAACATGTTTGAGAAAAACAACCTGGCCTTGGGCTAATTTCAGCCCTCCTTTGTTTCATACATTATTTCAGCTGTTCAGTTCTTGATATGATACATTTGCCCAGAGTCAAGATAAAACCCTGGCCTCAATACACATTCTTCTGACCATGGTAAATTTACAAGCGTCAATTGTTCTCTTATCTAGGTTTCCTGCAGCTGCACATAATTCACACAGAACAAGCAGAATAAACGTATTAATTTCTTCTTTAACCCTAAATGCATCTAAGCTTGCACATTGCAGTTATACATTTTCTTAACATTTCCCCCCTTTTAATACTTTATTCTACCTTCAAAACAAGCATAAACAGTTCTTCTTCTCATAACCATTTCCCACTTAGGATTTTCAGTTAGAGAGTCATTCAGTTTAGTTCTGTGAAAGCATTTGTTCAATTTTAAGTAATTCCTCAAATTCAGCATCTTGGTATAAAGTTTCTGAAACTGAAACATCTACTATATTCTTAACTAGTCTTTTCATACAGGGGATGCAGCAGCATCCACACACCATCAGTAAGGCTTTTCCTACACAGATAGCAATCAGAATGTTCATCAGGATGCTGCCCCAACCCCCGAACCATTTTTGAAAAAAGTCCGTCGATGGGTTTGGTCCTGGTTTGGTCATGGTCGACACCTGCTGAATTACTTCAAGATGGTTGTCTATCTCGTGTTTGTTGTCAGGAATGTATGAACAGCACTCCTCCTGGATTAAAGCCACGTACCTCCTTTCGTCACTAGGGTGAAGTCAAGAGCCATGCGATTTTAAAGCAACACTGTTCTCATGGCAGTCAGTTCATCAGTTACCAATTCTAGGGCAGAAAAGGTTGCATTACTCATTATTTCAAGAAGTTTAGATAGTTTTCTCAGCTCCCAGATCATTACCAAGTTATTGTCTTCCTTATCTAAAAACATTGCTTCGAATCTTTGTTCTTTTGGTCTCTGCGGTTTGCATCCTCCAGCCACCTGTGTGCCTGGGGAATTCCTAACTGTTGTTGCTTTTTAACTTGGCCCTTAGAATCAGTTTTGAGTTGTTTGATAAGTTTGATAAGTGAGGATTATTCTAATTTTCCATCAAATTCATACTTAATAACCCATTTTGAAAAGTATTTAATACTGTCTGCGCACTGTCACTGCATATATTTTGCATCTTCTGTTAACGGTGGATTTCTGGGTGTCTTTGTACAATTATTACCCATTTTTCCCTATTTTTGTTTGCAACGTAGACTGTACAGAAAATATTATCTGATGCCTTCAAATTTTTAAGTGTACCACAGATTTTGTTATAGTCTCTTCAGAATGACTGTCTAAAGCCTACTGATCCTTTTCACCTGATCTATGACAAGACTGTACCTTTTTCTATCCCTGATTGTAAGAAAATACAATCTGACAGAAACAATACACATCCAGTCCCTGATCTTGAAACAGAAAAAGTAGATTTACCTTACCTGAGCCCACGTGACTGATTGCTGATTCGGAAAACCCGTCCTTCAGTCGCAGATCAAAAGGTGACTGGCCTCTTTTGACAACAATTCAGTTGGAGGTCTTTATACTTTAGAAGAACCGATTTGGTTTCTTCCCAGTACGGTTTCAGACACCTGGCCGTCTGATCCGTGGTAAAGAGAGGGTTCTGGTCCGAAGGACTAATCTGTTAAAGAAAGCACAAAGATCAATGCACGTAAGATTCAGCAAGGCACCCTTTATTACTTGCAGCAAGGAGACAAAGCATGTAGGTACAAGGTTTGTCTGATTTTCCATGGTTCAGCATGCTATTCTTATACATTTCTCTGCATGTACACAAGAAAATTTTGTTAGATTAACTGCTGACATGGTCAGAAAAGGAGACATTGTTAGATTTATTGCTGACATGGTCAGAAAATTGCTGTCTTGCAAAACATGTTTGAGAAAAACAACCTGGCCTTGGGCTAATTTCAGCCCCCTTTGTTTCATACATTATTTCAGCTGTTCAATTCTTGACATGATATATTTGCCCAGAGTCAAGATACAACCCTGGCCTCAATACACATTCTGCTGACCATGGTAAACTTTCAAGCATCAATTGTTCTCTTATCTAGGTTTCCTGTAGCTGCACATATTTCACACAGAACAAGCAGAATAAATGTATTAATTTCTTCTTTAACCCTAAATGCATCTAAGCTTGCACATTGCAGTTATACATTTTCTTAACACCCACACAGGAGGTATAAACAACAGTATGTACTGTATTGTGTACATATGTGATTACTGTTTATGCTACAACTGTCTTTTCTTTGGGGTGTATGTACATCGATATGCCCTTATCTGGTGTACATTACCATGTTTCATTTGCCTCTTCACCTTTCTTCATTCCTATCATTCATGTGTGTGTGTGACCTTTTTCAATACATGCACTTCCCCATACTAGTGTTTCTGGAATGCATTCTATATACCCTTGATGGTCACCACCAAAACCTTTATTTCAGTATGCCTAAAACATGTATGTATTGTACTTTGTACTTACTACTTTCCTGCAGTGTGTATGAAATGTATTAATTTACTTAAATAACACCCTAGTGTAGTCATTGTGGCTGTCTGTGCAATCTTGAGAACAAACTAGCTCTAAGTAAACTTGTATGCCTGTCTGAATGTGTCTGTGCTGGTTTACCCAGTTTTCTGGCTAGCAGCACTGCTGCTAACCACAAAACCACACTTGTATCCTTGTAAGCACAATGCTCGGTATGCATATGCAATTAGCACTGTTGCTCATTATGCTAGAATGTAAACTTCATGTAGGCTTCACGCTAAGCCTACATGGAGTTTATTGAATGCCTGGACATAACTGAATATAAACATCTGTGCATCTATCTATACCATTCTCTCTCTCTATCTAGGAATTTCTATATTACACACATTGTGAGCAAAATCAGTTTCTATCTTTTCTGTTGATACACCTCCTATTTCCTTAGAAAATAAACAAAGCAATTATAAAACATATCTTACACACAGAAATCAAATATGGACTCTTCTTTCTGATATGCTCTTCCAAACAAAATCTCAAAGATCAACAGATCTTTAATAACTGTATCTGCAGATTTATTCTACTGTCACCCAGATCTGAGAATTGCTGAAAACCCTCTTTCAAGCAAAATGGCTCCCATTTATGAAAATAGTAGATACTATTCTCTTCCGTTTTATTCAGAAATCATCACACAGAATAAATTTCCTCAACTAATCTCTAAATTTTCTTCTTGATACACTATATATATATATATATATATATATATATATATATATATATATATATAACATTTGATCAAAAGCTAATCTAGTCTCATTTCTCTACAGACCAGCAAATTCCCCAATTGCATGTTTGGGCTTTTACTATTCATGCCCTAAGCATGAACTGTTTACTGAAATCAAGAACAGTGAAACCACAACTGAGTTGTCACAAACTGAAAGCTATATTAAACGACAGATCTTGTTCTTTTTCATTTGATCCATAACAGCTTAAACATGTATGTTTGACCAGTCCTATCCTACCTCCTTCTAAAGTTCTTTTCCCTAGGGTTTCTGACATTCATGCCTACGTTTTATCAGTCTATCCTTGATCAGCCTCAGCCCACTCATTCTCCTGTAATGGGGACATTTGCCCAATACTATACGGATGCTAGAATTGCCCATGGAAATACCACAAACAGGAAGCCATGAGGGTTGCATGTATTTTTACCTACATCCAGACGATGGAGTATAGTATAGATGTATCCCTTCCACTGATGGTAATGTGAGCAGCTGCATAACCACATGGACAACCTATGTTTCTCAGTCCAGTGCATGCATGGTTCTTTATATTTAGTGAAAAAGACTACTGTCAGTGCCTTTGGCAGCCACAGGTCATGTCTTCCATGTACTGGCTGATTATTATGGGAACAGCCTCCACTTTGACCTGGGACATCAGTGAGTCAGCCAGGAACAACAGTTCCAATAGGAAGGACATTCACTTCGTGTTTTGCCAGCTAAATCCAATAAATAAGCCACTACTTGAACTCGGCTCACTTGAGATGTAGTCACTGCTTTATCACTGCATGTTAAAAATTTTCCTCTTTCAGTAAAATCTAATCCCCTTGATAATAATATATTCTTGTAGTCCATCTCATCCTGTACATAAAAACTTGCTATAATATGTTATTAAAGTTCATCACAGCTGTACTACTGCATGCATATTTACTTAAACAAGCATGTAAAAATTCCAAAACCTCTCCGAAACTTACAAACTTTGTTTATGTGCTATTCATTTACTATAGGAACTATGCATATTCCTCTGTAATCATACTATATATATATATATATATATATATATATACCTACATTCAAATGTTCTTTCTTACATTTTGGAAAAAGGGTTTCAGAATCTACTGCAAGCATCATTGTATCCCTTTGTTTGCATTGTATACTGATCCACTTGTGCAGCATATTAAACAGTGTTCAGATTACAAATGCACCATATAAGATACATAGCTGATAAGACTATTACTTATGTGAAAAACATACTCCTAAATTTCACAAATATTGTCCAGTCACTGGTGACAATATGGAAATGATACAATGATTTGGATCTGTGGTTGTGTATTGATAGGTGTCAATAACAATAAACTCAACATTTTATAATAACCTAGATAATTCATAAAGATCACTATGGCTCATATTTAAATGGCATGTAATTAAAATGCATTGCTATTGGGCCTTTGTCTCCCCACATTTAACGTCAATGTTTTTTATTTTGTTTTCTTCCTTTGCTTGCTGCTTCTAAACATCATTAGTGTAAGTTTAAGAATACGTGCTTTGGCAACCCTTAAAGCAACAGTGGAGTAAGAATTTCATATGTTAGCCTAGTGGTATTGGAGACATTCTCAAGTTAATATAAATTTGAGTTGCTTCTGTGAAGAGCAACTATGTGTTATAATTAATTGTTTTGGTCATTTTCAATTGTGTATGACATTGAATTTCTGCTAAGAATAGCAGCAATATCTACTAATACATTGTTTTGGTCATTGGTGACGCCATGGTGCAGTCATTAGGACTGCTCTCTCACAGCTCACAACTCTAGAGATTGTTTCCTTGCTAACCTGCCTTCTGCATGGAATCTGCATCATTTCCCTGTGTCAAAATAGATTTTCACTGGGGTCTCTAGTTTCATTCTGTATCCCAGGTGCATGCAGGTATGTGAATTTTTAATAATGCAAAATGCAGAACTTCTTCTAGATGCACATCTGTTTTTTGCAGTTTTTTTGCCCTTTGAATTCATGGCATCCTTTCCATTTTTCATCTAATTTCAGGTCCTTGTTGAAACAGGCCCTAGCTGTATATAATGTATCTAACCAGGCATATCAAACAATTAGAACATCCACAAAGGTTCCTCACTAAAAGAATACAGGGCATAAGTAACATGTCTTGTGCAGACTGCCTCAAGGCCCTATCCCTGTATTCTGTCTCTTACAGACTGTTAAGGAGAAATCTATGCCTGACATACAAGGCATTGTCAGACCCCACTATGATGGACCTCCTGCATATCCACAAAACATACAGCACCAGAATTACCCATTCTAAAGACTTAAACCTTGCCTGTGATATAAATTAGGACCTTTTGGAGAGACAGATATGTATTCCAGAGACTGCCCTGTCTGTGGAACGGGCTCCCCATACATGTGAAACAGAGTTACTCCCTAATCCAGTTCAGGTGCAATTTGGACAATTTGATGGGGAACAGAAAATGTATCCCTGACTTGGCATCTATGTCTCTGATGGACACAGGCAACCTGTAAATGATTCATCTCCCAGGCCCCTGCTTGTAAATGGTTCATCTCCCAAGTCCCTGCTTACACTTATCAAGTTTATCAGAACTTGTCAGGGATTTGTCAGGGATTTGGGATCCATGGTTAGCCTTAAAAAGACCCTTATGGTTACTAGCCTAGTTAACACTTATGAATTTATGCTGAACTAGGTAAAGCAAATATTGAAAAAGGATGCAAGGATGTATATAAGGATGGATAGATGGATGAAGTGATGGATGTATTGAACTCTGTTATAGTCCTTAAAGCAAATTGGCAGTAGTGTCACTGCTGTAGCATTACCACAAAGGTTTTATTGTGGCAGTGAGTTAAGAAAATGCACCATACTCGATAGACAAATGAAATTGCCATTTTGGCCTGTTTAGTTGTATGTTTAAATGTATACCATTCACCCTCTCACTAAAAGCACATTTGCCTTATTTATGCATTCATCTTGACATGTAGGTATTGTTGATTGTGTACTGTGATCATCATGTTTTGTTAGCAGCACTGGTTATTGCCATCTGAAAGAATATCTGCCTATCTAGCTATCTGCATTTTATTTTAACACAGTTTTACAATAGGAGTGTATCATCTGTGATGTCCTGTGAGATGCAAGTGTTCACTGTATCTATTTCCATACTTAGAATTGTATTCAGTGTTTTGTCCATGCTGTGTAAGTTTGATTGCAATCCCAATTTTGAAAAAGAAGATTGATAAGCAAAGTTTTTGTTCATCTGTGTATAATTATCAGTACAATACATTAAAGCATGCAGTTTAAATGAAACAATTACTCATTCAAAATCTGGGTTTCAACAATGCTACAGTTTACCCTTATAAATCCTTATACATTCAGTTTGTAGTATTCAGGTTGTAATTTTGTGAGACATATAATATGTGCTTCTCTGGAATAAGATACCCTTGGCCATTTTACATTCTGGAGAATGGAAACTCTTCTAGACAACAAAAGAGCAAGCTACGATACAGCAGTCGGCAAGAGGTTACACAATATCTACAATGAAACACAATCAAGTGCAACAGCATATTGTTTATTTTAAACAAACGAGTAGATGTTAGTTGTATCAACCCAGCTCTATTTTTCCTGCCTCCAGTGGTGTTTATCCTTTTTCTGTACTTAATAATATACTATAATAGAGTAGTTGGGCCCCACAGTTTGAAACTTTGATTCAATAACTATCCGCCTCCTTGCTTATGTAAAGAAATACTGATCTTTTTTGTTCATTTCCATTCTGAATTAATGAAAAGAATCTACAAACACACTGAAACTTGCATGCTTGTGATGTGTAGAAAATGACAGTATTGAAGGAAGGCTTCCAGCATAATTTTCAGGTTGAATGTATTGCTAATAGGGATGGTAAAGTTAAATACTTGGCTAGATAAAAGCTCAGCTAACACTCTAATGACATAAGATCTAGTATACAGGCATCCTGAGGTAGATACTTGCAGTGCCTCATTGTGACCTTCTGCCTGTGATTGTGAACATACGAACACTTTTAGTTCCCAGAAGCTGTAAAGTATGAACATAACATAAAAGGGACATTTTAACACTAGTGTTTCATTAATTTGTAAAAGCCTGTGGTATCAGTGCTGTGGTTTGTGTACTATTATAGAACTGTTGTACAGGTCAGAGTTCTGTACATTCTAGACTAGTTTGCAAGTTAATGAATGGAATCCTTAAAATGCTCTTGTTAAGGTATGTGTAATTGTAGCTGTAGCACATAGAGACATTGTTAATTTAATCAGTTTATTATCATTTAAAATCCTGGCCTGTTAACCCAGTTGCTATAAATGTCTTCACTGGGACTTAAGTGACTGATGCTTTGTAGCAGCACTACATTACATTATTTACCTTGTTTTTCCATCCCTCCCTGGGTAAATCTCTTGAATTAAAAAAAAAAATATATATATATATATATATATATAGAGAGAGAGAGAGAGAGAGAGGCAGGACTGTGTCTTAAAAATATCTCTATATAGGCATGACCGGGACTTAGCACATTGTAAGGAAAGGAATATATCAGTCATTGAGCCCACAAAATAAAAGTCATAATCCTTGACTCACTGAGATTTAAATGATACTATATATGTTAATAGTTTATGACACTTTTCAGTTTATGCAAACATGCTTTTGTGCGCATTATGTTTCTATGTTGAATACCTTTCATTTATATTTGTAAGCATTAGCTATTATATTTTTTGCATTCCATATCCTTGTAGATGTTTAGTTGAACCTGCCAGTGTCTGCTTTTCTGGCATAAAGTAAGAAGAAAAAAGAAAGATATGTGAAGTGCTGCACAATGTAACATAAGAAGAACTAGACAGCAAATATAAATATTTATTTTTCTATTTATTAATTTCTTTTAAAGAGTAAGGGACATTGTTTACCATGCTTATAGCATTGTGACAATAATCCACTTTATTGCATACTGATAGTAATATGGGAAATGGTCAATACATTATACAATGTTTCAGTGATTAAAATACTATTGTTCCATACCCAGGTATATTTCATTACATGACATTAGATGAAAACTGGCTTTGTGTTCAAATTAATTTCCATAATTGGAATCCTGCTAACACTATATAACGTTCTTCCTTCCCTTTGAGAAATGTCTGAACCAAAGCAGCTGTGGACAGCAGAATTTAAGAAACATGTCCTTATTTACATATCTAATCACATATAAATTGCTTGTGATGCTGTATGGTTGATAATTATTTCTTGTGTCTCATGAGAGCATCAGTTCTGTGGAGTGCCACATTTTGCAGGCTATGTTCATTTGATAACGATACCTGTACAGAACAATTTGTCACTAGAAATGATAATCTACTCTAATAGTTTTGATGCAGGGCAAACTATTCTGATTCCAAATATAGTTTGAGAAAAACTGACATTTGTCAAGCTTCACGCTACAGTAATGAGAGTGGTATTGTAACACTTGGGGCTTGCAATTTTTCATCTTTAACAGATTTCAGATTCAGTGTCTAGACTTTCATAAGCTATAGCAGCAGTGTAAATCTGTTTTAATTTTACAAGGTAATAAGTATTCTTTTTGACAGCTCCATTTATCAGAGCAGTATTAGTCTCAGCAGCTTGCTGTCAGCACAGTAGGTGAAGCTGAAGTTAGAGGAAGCAGCGTAATGACAAGTGGACCATGACCGTACGGTTTTAATTTATGCTCTTCATTATCAGGCCCTATAAAATATTTATAAACAAATGCCCATTTGATTAGATGGTGTCATGAATAAAACTGAATGTTTTTGTTGACTCTGGTATGTGTGCTTTCTTCAGAATGCACATATACCAATATCATGAAAATACAATAAATAATAAAGAATAAAGTGCAATTTGCCAAATACCTATTTTTTGCACAAAGAAAAGTAAATGACATATAAAGCTTGAGAATATCATGTGAGAATTCTGTAATTTGGCTCTTTGATTGTCAGAATAACTATTTATTGATTTATCTTCTTGTTTATTTATATATGTTTGAATGTATGTATGCACATATGTATGCACTTATTTATCTATTTAGTTTGTTAATTATCAAAAATACTCAAATGCTTAAACCTAAGCAACATATATCATCCAAACTGCTAATGAGAATAATAAACTCATAACATCATTTAAGAAGGAGAAATAGAGAATTGTAAGAATAAAAGGATAAAAAATACAACATGGAAGACTCCAGGGAGATCTGAGGAACAATAACAGTGACATAAGAGTGGATTAGTATTTTAAAGAGGTAGCAACATCAAAAACAGTGGCAGAACTAAAAAAATACACAAAAAAGTGATAAGGCAATTTTTATGACTGGAAGGAAAAAAAAAGAAATGAGGTATGGATTAAGCAAGATGAAGAGATTAATTAGAATGTATAGAAATGAGCAGAATAAGTGAGAAAAATCATTTTTTTATTAGCAGTCAAAATCCATGTTATTCAAAATTATACAAAGTCATGTTAAAATGGTTTTTTTTCTCAATATTTTCTGTTTTTAAAATAGATTTTCAAAGAAGCTTTTTGTTAATTGTTTGTCTTTACATTCTGCTGAAAAATAGGTCATGCCTGCTGGGACTAATTAGGTCAACAAAATAAATAAATAATATGAACAACAGTAATGTCTTTCGCCATTTCCCGGTTAGGGTCACCACAGTAGAACTCCAGTTCACTAATTATTGGCAGTTGATTTTTACAGTGCTAAGGTGTCAGCCCGACACCCAACCTTCAAAGAATGCACACCCATTCACACACGCACATACCTGCATGTCTTTAACATCACTTGACTGCAGGGAGGACATGCAGACTCCACACAGAAGTTGCTCCAGCCAAGAATCAAACCGGAGAACCTCTTGCTGTGAGGCAACAACGCTAACCGCTGCACCACCGTGGCCTAATGAGTAATGATAAAGAAATACGCAAGTAAAATAAACAATAGTACATGTGAAAATTTATAGAAAAACTCACAATTATAAAAGAAGGATAATAATTACTATGTGAAAAAATGTATAGTCTGCTTCATATATCATCCATTAAGACAATGATTACCTGCCATCACATAAAGCTGCTAATGTTATGAAGTATGCAAAACCCTGACTACTTCATGGATGATGGCTGTTTCCTTACAAACTGTCATTCTCTACTTCTGTTCCACTGTTAAGGTTAGAGAAATGCTTTTATGTAAGGTTCACTGAGGTGTTACTCTGTCCCCCAGATTTACTATTCCTTTGTCCAGAACTAGCTTAGTCCTGCATGGAGGCAGATGTTTAGGAGCAGGACGGCAGCGCATCATGCATGATAATGAGGTGAGCTGCCTGAGCTCCTAGGCTTACACAGAGTGTGTAAGAGTGCAGGGGGAGTGTCTGAAAGCAGAGCATTCACCTTATGAGCAGGCATTCCTGGTTTGAGTCGAGTCCCACTGCAGCACATTCCATTTTCCATGGCAAAGCACGTTATGAGTAATATTTATGTTCCATAACCCACTAACTAACATATTTTCATGAACTGGAGTACTGCAGTAAATGCACATGTGAGGTGTCAGTGTCATAATGAATACGGCACTAGTAAGCAGGTTTAAGCACAAATAAGCAGTAGTAAGCAAATTTAAGCACTAGTAAGCAGGCTTAAGCCCGTTTGCATGACAGTAAGCAATGTCTACATTGGTTAAGCAATTTTAAAGCTAACTCTCTGTAAGCAGATGTAACGGCAGGTTAGCAGTGCTTGCCATCACGCAAACCCGCTTATAACTGCACAAAAGTACCTTAATCACTCTGTATCCAATGGCCCTTGTTCTGGCCATCAACAAAATAAACAACCACGCAGGTCTTGAACCCAGAACTCTGTACACCATAGTCACAGTAGTTAACCACCAAGCCATTACAGAAGTGCAGAAGAATGAAGTATCAGCAAACGAGTCCTCATCACAGTAAAATCAAACTGAACCTGTGAAAGGCATCAGTATACAGTCATATGTTCCATAACCCACTAGATAACATAAATATGTGAACTGTAGTACAGCAGTAAGCACAGAAGTGAGGTGTAATTGTAATAGAGTGTTGAAGTTCCCAATAAAACACAAGGACCCCATAGAGTGTACATACACATTAATCATGGATACCAGGCAGATATACAAGATGTAATGAATAAGAAATCAATACCAAAAAGAAAAAAAATGCAAAGTCTAATGTAAGCAATGCTAAGCATTGCACAGGCCAGCTTAGGAGGTGTAAGCCAGCTAACTCAATATTCCCAGTTTTATACCCCTTTAAACAATGTCAACCTTCATTAAGCAAGTTTGCCCATAGCTTAGCCTTTTCGAAACCAGCCAATCATGGAAAAGTGTGGGAAATCATCCCTACTTAAACCCAAGAGGCGGGAATACATCTCATAACTGGTTGTAGCTTCCCCTTGCAGGCACTATGGCAGAAAGGGGAGAAGGTGTGCACTTCTGGGCACAGTGCTGGTGCATCCAGGAGTTCACGGTCATGGCAGGACTCCTAGTTAAAGACCATGCTTAGAGACTGCTGCAGGGCCATTACCAGGGCTCCCAATATAAGGCAGAGGCCTGGGACCATCTCGCCCGTGACCTCAGCAGTGCCACTGGCATACTCCAAACTGGTGAGCAGGTAAGCACCACTATGCTAACCTGAAGCGGCATAAGGGGGACCTCTTGGAGGAGTGGCTCCAGGAGGCTCGAGCGGCAGGGGATGTTCCACTTGTGTGTAAGTGTCACCCTAGTATGTGTGTAATAATTGCCAGCTCAGGTATATCATGGATAGATATTGCTAAATATTCCACTTATGTCCCCCAGAGCTGCAGTGGAGCAGACCGCGAACCAGGAGGCCCACATCAGTCGCCTAGCGAGGTTGCGATGCGAGGCAGGTCAGTAATACTCATGCATTTACTGACATAGGAAATAAAAGTAAAAGTAGTAGTAAATTAATTGCTTGTATAAAACCTGTATTGGTCAAGGCAAGTACTGCATACACTAGAGAATATGGCATGAAGAGTCTCATATTGTTTGTAAGTCAATAAAAGTGTAATAGCCTGACAAAAGAGGTCTAACTGCTGGACTGAATGTGTATATCCTGGTATCATACGGTAATGTAGGTATGCAATCATGTAATAGTACTGTAGTATTAAGCACTGTTACCCACACTGTGCACCATTAATTGAATGTGCAGGAATGCCTGTATATGACAAGTGCAATCCCCAGAGGCCATTTAGTACAACTGAGAGAAGCATAGACAGTAAACAGGGAAAATGGAATCAACAAAAACCGAATAGCACATGCAACTGAGATGTAAACTGTTTAGTCTGCATACAGAATCTTACCCCACAACTACACAGATATGTCCAGAATGTCTAGTAAAGTGGCTGATATTTATTGCATATCAACCTGTCCCCCTGGGAAATTAGTGGGATTATCCCAGACGTATAGGCAGCAAACAGGAAATACAACTGATTGACACACAGCTATGGGAAGAAAGCTGGCACACTAGCAACTCTCCAATACCTTATGTGACTAAGAAGCCACGTATGTCCTATTTACACCCCGACTTGTCAAGTTGTGGTGAGAGTGTGTACAGTAACAGAGTGAGAAGTATGTGCATAATAGTAATGTGGAATCTGGTACTGTATATAGGAACATTCAGGTAGTTCTAATAAACATTCCTCCCACAGGTCTGTCAGATACCAACACTGTGCCCAGAAATACAAGAATGATATGCAGTTGCTGTAAATAATGAGGTATTACACATCACTATCACCCACACTGTCCAACAACATATAACAGTCTAGGAAAACTGTATATGAGTGTTGTAGTACAAGGTTAGAATGCAACAACACAGGGGATTAATAAGACAGAAAGCAGATAGGAGATATACAGCAATATCTATATAGCACATGCAACTGTGATGGACAGTGTTTAAGTTGTAGCAGACACAGCCATGGTCTGAATCCTAGAACAAGAAATAAATTCTCCTCACCACTATTAAAGACACCAAGGGTAGACAAATGAACAAAGAAAAAAGACCTTAGGTGTCGTCCACAGCTTCAGGCTTCAGACTGGTTAGACACAATTTATTAATCGCTTAAAAAGTGAAGCTGACAGGATGTAAACTTCACTAGAATATGATGAACTGAAAAAAGTTAAGTATCCAAGCAGTTGTCATCCACAGCTTCAAACTTCAGGCTGTTAAAACTCAATGTATTGAAAACTTAAAAAGTGAAGCTGACAAAATGCAACCTTCAAAGAATGCTGAAATAATTAGCTTAGTAATTAACATCCACAACTTCAGGCTTCAAGTTGTTAAAGCACAGTTAATAGATGCTTTGTAAGCAAAGCTGACAAAAACATATACTTCACTGGAGTGTAAAAAGCTGATGAAATTGTCCAAATGATAAGCGCTTTCGGCAGATGCCTTCTTCAGATCGTATAAATGTGTGGTTAGCTCTTCCTGTTTATAAAGGAAACACAATCAAGAGCTGGTAGCTAATTGTCTTTGGTGTTCTTAAAGGCACAGGACAAAAATAAATGTTCAAAGTGGAGATTTGTCTCCTATAATGTAGTTCAATGTTAAAAATGCTAGAATCATGTATTAATGTTTGGTAGGTTTCTTCTAGATTTTAGAACAGGTTTGAGAGGTACTATTGTATTAAGACCTGGGGGTCGATTGGCTCTAAAATTGTTGATCCAAAAGATCTCTCTCAATTCTGTCCTGTTATGGACATCTCCTTCCCTGATGTTTTGGGTGACCACTTCCACTGCTTTAAATAAGAAATTATGTGTAGGATGGACCAATACATGTGCTGCTAAGGCATTATGTGGAACTTTCTGATCAATGTCTCTGACATGTCGTAGAATACGATCCTTTAATCGTTGGTCAGTTTTACCAAGATAAAAAGCTTGGCACTTGTGACAGGTAGCCAAATAGATAATATGGCTAGTAGTACAATCAGCATAAACATCGAAATGAAAGTTACATCCAGATACTGAGTGGAGAAAAGTATTACTAGTATCTAAGTAAGGACAAGCTTTGCATCTGCAGCATTTAAATGTACCTTTGCGGTCTGATAGTGGACCACCACGTTTAAAGCCATCTTTATGGCATAATAATCTCTTCATATTCTTTTTATTCTTATAGAGAAACCTGGGTCTCTCTCCAACGATGTTCTTTATTTTATCATCTGCTGTCAGAATCGGCCAAAATTTCATGATCACTTCACAGACCTGTCGATTGTCTGAACTGTAAGTGAGCATACATCTAAGTTGTTGAGGTGTTGTGTCATTATATTGTCTTTGTGAAGATTGTTCAGACCTCTCTGAGTAATAAGGTTGACCTCTTTGCTTTCTGTAGGTTTGCACCTGTGAAACTGGTGGAAAATTATTTGCCTGGTAAGCCCTATCCTTCAAATATCTGTGTAGATTGGATTGCTCTTCCAAGAATTCCTCCTCATCAGTACATAGTCTTGAGACTCTTAAGATTTGGTTGTCAAAAATGTTATCAAAAATATGTCTTGGATGCATGCTTTGCCTGTGTAAAAAATGATTTTGCCAGGTCTCTTTCCTATGCACCCCAGTAGAGAGGCCTTGAGTTGGATGTAAACGCATCTTGACATCCAAGAAATCTATGACTGAGGATGAGTGTTTCATTTTGAACTCAAGGAAGTCAGTGCTGTTGTTAATGAAGCTGACAAAAAGATCCAATTGGTCAATACCGCCTTTCCATAAACAAAAAACATCATCCACAAATCGCCAATAGTAGACAAGTTCATTCTTCCAGATATTTCCATCACTGAAGATTGTTTTAAATTCCCACTCAGCCAAGACCAAGTTTGTATAACTGTTGGCACATGGAGTTCCCATGGCCACACCCCAGGTTTGCAAATAAAAGGTATCTCCATACATAAAAATGTTATTCTCAAGCAAAACCAAAAGGCACTCGAAAAGTAACAAGAGGCTCGACTCCTTGGTTGTGCTTCAAACACTTTAATGTGACTCACAGCACTCCAAAACACGTACCACACATAAACGCAAATTACAGAACACAGTGCGTTTTCATTTCCGAAACGAAAACACACTGTGTTCTGTAATTTGCGTTTATGTGTGGTACATGTTTTGGAGTGCTGTAAGTCACATTAAAGTGTTTGAAGCACAACCAAGGAGTCGAGCCTCTTGTTACTTCTCGAGTGCCTTTTGGTTTTGGTTGGACTGTTTTCAGCACTTGTCCGTGGTTTTGTTTTATGTTATTCTCAAGGACTAATTCCAGCAGAGAACAAAGAGGTTCCATTGTTAAATTATGTCTAATCAGAAAATCATGTAAGGCCCTCAGGCCATACTCATGGGGGATCACAGTAGAGACTGGTTATATCCATAGTTACAAGTAGAAGGTTAACAAAACCATCCAGAGACTTAACAGTGGAGAACAAGTCTTTCAAGAATCTGCCTGTATCCTTCAAGACAGTGGTAGCATAAGGCAAAGCTTCTTGAGTTCATTTTTAACATACATGGATATGGATTCAGTGATCCATCCTCTCCTAGAGACAATGGGATGTAAGGGAGGGTCCAAAAGATCTTTATGTATTTTAGGTAATCCACCAATGCTGGGAAACATAGGATGAGGTGTTTCAAAAAATTCATATAAATCTTGACTGATCCTTCTTTCCATCAATAGATCATAGGTGCTCCCTCTGATACGTTAAATTCTCTGATTTACTTCTTTCTTACTCAATTTGCGATAAGTCATGTTGTCATCCAACATCAGTGAGACTTTGTTACTATACCAGTCTGCATCCATCACTACTATGCAGCCACCTTTATCTGCCAGTTTGATCACTAAGCTATCTGTCCTTCTCAACTGTTGGAGAGCCTCTTTTTCTTTCCTGTTCAAGTTATAGAAACAATTCTTAACTTTATCTGTTGTACCTCTCACCTTGTTTATCTCATCCTCACACAATTTCACAAAAAAATTCTACTTGAGGAGGATTAACTGGAGTAAATAAACTCAATTTCTTATAGGTCTGCTGTTCTTTCGTAGAACCTTCTCCAAAAATACATTTCAGGGACACGTTCCTGCAGAGCAACCTAACATCCGTCATGAATTCATTCACATCAGAAGAAACAGCTGGAATAAAACTCAGTCCCTTATTTAACAGGCTGATAACATCAGAATCCAGTGTGATCTTAGATAGGTTAACTACTAAGTCATTACCCTCAATATTTAGTCCACAAACTTCTTCCATTTACGTTCTTGACTCTGCATCCTCTGTGGCCTGTACGAATTCTCCCTCACAAAAACCGGCAATGGCCAGTTTACTGGTAGGGGCGTCGTCGCTTCTTTAGGTCTAGTAGCACAATTAATGGTGGTGATGGAATTACTACCATCAGTATCGTTAGCACCAGTACCTCCCGGATCCCTGGTGACAATATCAGTGCTAACAGTAGGAACCTCCTTTCCTGTGGTCTGAATCCTGGGAGTGGAATTAGGCGGCATACAGATTCATACCCCACAACTGTACAGATGAGGCCAGAATGTCCAGTATATGTGCCCATATCTGCTGCCTGTCCCCCTGTCCCCCTGGTAAGTCTGTGGGATGATCCCAGATATTTAGCCAGCAAACAGGGAATACAAGTAATTGTCAAACATCATGAGAACATGCCTGTCACTGTAGCAACCCCCAAAACTGTTAGGAGAGTAATATTTCAAGTATGTCCTATCTATAGTCCCATGTTGTCAAGCTGTGACCAGGGTGTGTACAGTATCAGAGTGAGAGGTATGTGCATAATACTAAAGTGTAATCTGGAACTTTGTGTGGCAACAGTCAGGTAGTACTAACAAACATTGCTCCCATAGCTATGTTGGATACAAACACTGTGCTGAGAAATACAGACCATTACAACCTGTACTGGTACTGTTCACTCTGGAATTGTAGGGAATTGTGAGTGTTGCAGTTTATCTGAATAATAAAGTATCACTGGTCACTGTCACCCACACTGTGCTACATAATATAACTGTGTAGGAAAGCACATATATGTGTGTGTCAGGTCACTAAAGGTGGAAGAGGGCAATATTCTAGATATGTCCCGGCACACCAGCATGTGGTCAACACATGGCCAGAGTCTGTGCAGAAAGAGTTGGATAGCTATGTGCAAAACAACAACCTAGAATCCAGGAGTATGTGCACAAACAGTTAGTATTAACAAACATTCCCTCCACAGGTATACCAGGTAAGAAGTGTATACTGCAGGTAAAACCGGTTCATGTGTCATGATGACGACAGCCATATCACTGTCCAAACCTAAGGCTATAGGGTGGTGTAGTAAGACTTGTAAGGTACAGATAACAGCACTGACTAGGAAAGTAATGTGGACTACAGGAATATAATAGTTGCTGATTGACATCTTTCTCTCCCCCCCACCATATCTCCAACAATAATCAACATACCCACCCCAACCGGTATGTAATGACACCTATGTTCTAATAATGTCCAATTGTTTGATAAATATTTTGATGGTTCCCATGGATATGCTATATTGAATTATTCCAACATTGGTGGCGTGGTGCCATCAATGTACCTGCATGCTGTTCTTATTACCACTGTGGTCCCATATATGCTTGTGTTCTGTTGGCTATGCAACTGTTCAGTATCTGGTGTCTGGGTTAATGGGAATATCTATGCATGCTGTTATACTCAACCCTGGAATGTGCTGACTATTACTAACCCACAAATGATGAAATCTAAACACTATAGCATGCTTGAGAAGGCCGGTCCCAGTGGACCCACCTGTCCCACCTCAGCTGGCGGTGGCACTGGGCACCAGCATGTCTGGGGTCCAACCTGGGACCTCCTTGTCCATTGGTCCTGCACCAGCTTCGGGTGAAACCTCCTCAGGGGATGGGGCTTACCCCCCCGGGAGTGGGCACAGGCAGGCACCTGTCACCTGTCACCAGGTCGGGGTCATGGTGTGTAGAGTGATTAACGAGCACTATGGCGATCTTCTACATCAGTTCGAGGGTCGCGTGTTGTGATTAGAGAGTCAGCCTGGGTCTGCGACTCAGTCCCCAACACTGCAACCTTCGGGGCTGTGAAGGTGCAGTGGTGAATGCCCATGGGTGGGGACTTCAGTCCCACTGTTACCACTTGGGGGCTTGTGAGCTTCTGATATCCCAACACCCCTCTCCATCAAGGTATTTACACCCACATGTGTCATATACCACCCCTGTATGTGTCCTGTTTGTCTTGTCTGTTAACCTACCCAAACTACTGCTCCAAATATAACTACTACCCGTCCCCAACATCCTAGGCTCGCCTGAAGAAAAAAAACAAGGGTAATCTGTTCCCACAAAAAAATCTCACCCTATACACAGCTGTCCATTTTGCACACGTGCCCATTGGACACATGTAATCCAGTCTAATTGGCAACACAACTTATTGTTATCCTCACCCCTCTCCCAGGGGTTTGAGTGTGCAAATCTACCTCCACATTCAGTGTATATGTACAGCTTTTGCTGTAGAAGAAATGGGCAGCTTTGAACCTTCCCTATACCCTTCCTACACATCCCTGGCTATTTTCTCTACTGTCTTTCCCTCTTTGTGGCCTTTTTTTCACCACTTTATTATCAACCCCTGTTTCTTTTCTTTTAAAGAAACTAGCTCTGGGTTTGCAGGAGTAAGTACTTTTAAACTGCAGTAAGAGGGTTTAAGCCTGTTAGTATGGGGGTAAGCAATGCCTACAAAGGTTAAGTAAATTAGAAGCTGAGTATAAGAAACTGTAACAGGAAATTAGCTGTGCTTACCTCCACGCAAACCCACTTACAACTGCTTTAAAGTGCCTTAATCACTCTGTATCCAACAGCCCATGTCCTGCCCAGCAACAAAATAAACAGCCTCTGCAAGAATCAAATCCAGGACCTGCACACCATAGCCAAAGTGATTTACCAGTAAGCCATGTCAGATACACGTAACCATACTATTTTCAAAAACATATCATCCAGCCCAGTCATTCAACAGTACAGAGAATGTATTCCAACATTTAGATGTATGTATGTGTGTGTAAATATATTAATATCTATACAGATACAACATATTTATATATGTATGTATATATATATATATATATATATATATATATATATATATATATATATATACATATACATATATATAAAACTATATGAACATATACACATGCAAATGCCTACATCTATAAATATGTATGTCTACACCTATATGTCTAAATATATACGGCAGGTTTTATATATATATATATATATATATATATATATATATATATATACATATATGTATATAGGTATATACAGACATACATCTGTAGATAACAATGGGGAAATAAACACATATATGTCCACATGCAACGTTAATGGGGTTGAGAGGCCCATAACAATATACATCTTGTACAAATAGGTATACCCACCCCACAGCCAAACACGTCCCCCCTGCAATACACTACCAAGTGTTGCAGATCCCATGACCAGGACCAGACACAACATGGGCATCCCTAGGATATAACACCACACACAGGTGTGCATAAATGGAAAAGCTTTATTTGTGTACTATTACAGTTGTATATGCCATATTTCTGTTTAGACATGAACATCCATATAAACTGAGTCATGCAACTGTGAAACAGTTGTACTAATACAGTAGTCTGAAAAAGTTAACAAATGTTACTGTCCAGGCCAAGGCCATCAAGTATTACAATAGTAAAGACAGACTGGGCCACAGGATATCAAGCAATCAATGGTAAGTAATGCAGGTGTATAGTTCACCAGCCTCTATCTGCACTCTGTATACACTCCCTAGGGGGTAAAGATCTCAGCTGACACACCGGGATGTAACTGTTACATAACAAGGCACAACTGACACCATCATAAGCACACTGACAAACAGAACAGTCTGCATGGCAGGTGTCAGTAAGCCTGAATTTAACCAAGGTGGATTGTATGGTAATGTAAATCTGTATACCTTAAGGCAGCTCACCCCAATGGTCTTCAGGACTTTAGTATTTCAGGATTCTGTAGCACTCCCATATACATATATGTATATATAGATATATGTATACGTAGAATATACGCATATGTATATATATATATATATATATATATATATATATATATATATATATATATATACATTTATATGTATATATAGATATATATGTATGCACATCCTATGTGTACAGACATGCCTAGTTATGTTGGTATATATATGTAGATATCAATAACTATATGTGGATACATATCTATTGTGATATACCTACTACTGTCAAAATATATGTAGATATCCATACGTATATGTGCATATGTATCTCTATCTGTATATGTGTAGACATATATTGCTCTGTATATGTATATATTTGGGTGTTTATTTGTATATCTATGTACATATACATATCCATCTATGTATGTCGATATGTATATCTGTATGACTATATAGATATCTGGATAAGTATATGTACATATATCATCCCACTGCTCTGTCTGACATACATGACTGTTATGGTGGCCTGGCAGCAGTACATCTGGCAAGTAACCGAACGTTACATCTCACTGGGTAAGTACACTAAGCTGCTAGGCATGTAACAAAGCACTATGCAGGCTACAGGCAGACCGGCTCAACACTGGCCTACATTTCCTATGGGGGAATCCACATGTACCTGCACATAGATAGCAGGCTCTATAGGCATGCCACAGCACAGAGTAACATACACCTGTGTGTAAGTGCATCACCACAACCAATGTAAACACAGCCACAGCTACGTATGACATGCTAGTGTATTATTACAGTATAAGGACAATCTGTTAAACACCAACCTCATATGTGCCACCCGCTCACTAACCCTACATATACTGGGGCACTACACGGTGTGGTCCGCTGCCTGTCTGTGGTATGGGACATGTGCATGTTTGGCCCTACAAACATGTAAGCCAATAAAGTAACATACAGTGGAGCAGCATGTAACATCAGATAGAACAGGACCAAAAACAATGACATCTACCACAGTCTGTACACAGGCCAAGGTACATATTAACAATACACACACTGCCGACAATCACCATAAGTACACAGACCTCAGTATTGTAAGCACAACCACTGGATGTCCAGGTTATGTCATCCAATATAACCCCTACTATACACTACATGTGTAGCAGTCTGATATCTCACTGGTTTGTTATCAGATATGATGTCACTAATTATGGTGTACAGTACATCTGCACCCCTTACTGCATGCCATATGCAGAAAGGTTGTCAGGGTTGTGGCTGGAGGCACATACACAGGGCCAATATTTACATGTTGCTGTGATAACCTCATACTTGTACTGTTGTAACAGGGTTTGTTGCACCATATGTCCAGACAACAGGTCGAGCTCCTGCTCACAGTGAATGAAAGGCCCAATACCAACATGATGTTCCTAGATATTGGTGTGTGTTTCCATGCAATTGATGTTACCACAGCTGTTCCACATGCAATCAGCTAGAGGAGGGCTGCAATTCATGCAGAGACCATCAGCTAATCCTGAGCATCACCTAAAATACACATGCTGCTGCCCAAGCAAAGCAGGTATAAGTCTCCACATCCACCAGAGAGGGAGTAAGAGAGGCAGATACAGGCACAGAAAAACTAGGGAGGGGTGGAAGAGTAAAACCTACACATATTTGTATCACACACCTACCAGTACAGGGAATCAAACTCCCAATGACTATGCAATGCTATCACATGTCCATGCAGTTATAGGATGCACCACATGGGTTACCTGCTGGGGAGCACCCAGAACATATATGTGTTGGTGAGTGACATCTGCAACAGGGATATGGTAGCTATGTGGTAGGTGTTGTACACGTGCCTGCCCGCATGAACAGGTGTCAGCATCAACACACCCATATTCTCACAGGGTTGCACACACATTGCCACACTTGGCAGGGCCAGGAAAACAACTCAGCACTATTGGGATTGCCACAACACATTACTGTGCAGGTATCACATGCACCACAGGGGTCATACGGAGGTTGTATGTGCAAAGGGTATGTGGAGGTGTCTGACATCAGACAGCATGCTTCAGTATGCCAATGGGGGTTGTAATGAGTGTGAATGTGGTCATACACATCATACACCACACACACAGACACGGGTGCCAGTACTGACATGCATGTGTGCACTGCTTCACAGGTGTGTTGTGGCTGACAGTGCCAGACAGCTATGCAAGGCTAGGTGATGGGTATATCTTGGCATCAGGCCACATGACAATGTTCTGCATTGTGGCTCAGGGGTGTAGTGCCTGGAGATGCCCACACAGGTGGGTATGGTATTTACCATCCAGTCATCTGGGTGACTATTGCATGTGGCCAACACTGTGCATTGCTTGCCATGTATGTCTTCCTTCATCCATGATATGGACAGTGTCTGGGATGTGCACACCTCACATATGCATGTATAGTGACATGTGGTACTGTACCTGGGGTGTCTGGCCCATGTTGTGTACATAGCTCATTATCATCAGATATGCCAGTCCTGGCCTCATGGGCGGGAATTGTTCATGGACAGCAGGTTGGCCCTGCATCTACATTGCTAGCATGATTGCAGTATTCCCTGATGTCAGTGGCATCTGTCCATACAGGGCTTGTGTTTCAGCCATGTTATGTCCTTTGCGGGTCACATTTGATAGCACCACAGATGTTACAGGTGTCCAGCGGGAACATGGCAGAGGTGCACTGTCAGCATGTACATGCCTATTGGACTGATGGACAGGGTGCCATGCCCTCTGCAATCACACCATGGTTACTATCAGTGGGCAATAGCTGAGTACTACCAACATAGCGGCTGTTGCCTAGGCAGCAAGTGTGTGTGTGTGTGTGTGTGTGTGTGTGTGTGTGTGTGTGTGTGTGTGTGTGTGTGTGTGTGTGTGTGAGATATGTGTTGAGAGTGTACCCTGGGTAATACAAGGGTTGCAAACATTGTTCAGCTGGCATTGATGTCACATTTAGGGTATGGATTTGCACATCAGCCTCTTGGCTATTTCACATCTGTTATCCCTGTACGGGGGACATTGTGATATATACATGGCCCACCATATAAGAAGTTAGCAAACCCCACTCCACATTGAGTCCAAGTGTTACACGCTCACACCCACCACCACACAGGATATGAATGACAAGCACAGACACACAAACACATCTGTTGTGTCTGGGATTAGAACTCCTACCTAACTAGTATATTACACTATAGCACTACGCTGTTATAGGAAATGCCATGGAGATTACTGGATTCCACCTTCCCCAACGGTGTATTTCACAGTGAATGACATCAGCAGGATTGCCAAAGTAGGGCATTTGAATTGTAGAGAGTGTGACTAGCCTAAAATGCATTGCTCCCTACACAAACATAGGCACACACACAGAACATTCACAACTGTCATGTGCGGGGATAGAACCCCTACCAGAGGTCTATGTCACACTACAGCATGATACTGTTATAGGACACAACACAGAGATTACTGGAGTGCTCTTTCTCCAAAGGTGTATTTCAGAGTGAATGACATCAGCAGGATTGCCAAAGTAGGGCATTTGAATTGTAGGGAGTGTGACTAGTCTAAAATGCATTGCTCCCTACACAAACATAGACACACACACAAAACATCCACAACTGTCATGTGTGGGGAAAGAACCCCTACCAGAGGTCTATATCACACTACAGTATGATGCTGTCATAGGATGCACCATGGAGATTACTGGAGTGTGTTTTCTCCAAAGGTGTATTTCACAGTGAATGACATCAGCAGGATTGCCAGATTAGAGCATTTGAATTGTAGTGAATGTGAGTAGCCCAAAATGCATTGATTTTCACATACACACACTTGTCAAATCTGGGATTAGAACTCCAATCTAACTATTCTATTACACTACAGCAGTACGCAGTTATAAGACACACTATGGAGAATACTGGGCTACAACCTTCCCAGAGGTGTATTTCTAGGTGGATGATATCAGCAGCCTTGCCAAAGTACAGCATTTGAATTGTAGGGAGTGTGACTACCCTACAAAGCATTGCTCTCTACACAGACAAAGTCAGATAGACACACACACAGATACACACATACTTACCAAGTCTGGGATTAGAACACCTACCTAACTAATTTATCACACTTCAGCAGTACAAAGTTATAGGACATGCTATGGATATTAATGGGCTACAACCTTCCCAGAGGTGTATTTCTAGGTGGATGACATCAGCAGGCTTGCCAAAGCACAGCATTTGAATTGTAGGGAGTGTGACGATTGCTCTCTACACATTCAGTGTCAGACACACACACTCTTGCCAAGTCTGGGATTAGAACTCATACCTAAATAATTTATCACACTTCAGCAGTACACAGTTAGAGGACACGCTAAAGAGATTACTGGGCTACAACTCTCCCAAAGGTGTATTTCTAGGTGGTTCACCTCAGCAGGCTTGTCATAGTAGGGCTATGTGGAGGGCAGTGTGTGGCCATGGGCCATAGCCCATTCATCTATGGGTTGACACACCACCTGCGGGCACACACAGGGTCATATATCACAGGTGCGTGTATGCAGCTGCTAGATGACTACTTCCTTGTACAGTCATGTTGCACTGCTAGCACGTGCACCACATAGTCTGTACTGCTGATGGATACTGGTGGCAAGTATCAACAGTGAGTGACATCTGCACCTCATGTGGTTGTGGCCCTTTGGCTGTGTGCTGGGTAGGATAGGCCTGGATGGCTCCTTGTCACAGCCACCCTCTTCCACACATCTATGAACTTCTACCTTTGGCTTAATACAGTGTGTTTTCCTTAGACATATGTATGTATTGCTATCCACTGTGTGTGCAAAGCATGTGTGGTGCATACTGAGGAGTGTCTGCACTAACATCTGAGACTGACAGATATGTCTGGTCCACTGATGTTTGCAGACATGCCCTTCATGTGTTTAAGTGTGTGAGCATGCCAAGTATGACCTTTCAGTATGTTGTTGACTGAAATTGCCTTCATTCCTCTAAGTGTGTGAGCATGCCCAGTATGCATGTCTGTATTGACTGTGTAGAATGAGTCCAGGTAGTTTGTACTGCAGTGCTGATCTTGTTGTTGTACACCTACAGGTAGCATAATGTTTCTGCAGGGTATCCGTAGATCATTTGGCATTGACTGTTACTACATTTCTACATAGGATGGAGGGCACACCTAACTATTTCTACATTTCCACACAGGATTGGGGGGGCACACCTGACTGTTATTACATTAATATGTAAGATGGGGATGCACACCTGACACTTGTACACATTTGCTATGACTGTACTGGTATGTCAGGTACTCCATTTTATTCTGCAGTCTTACCTATCATGCTGACTAGAGGCATGCCAGTGTACTACAGATAATAACTTTGATTTACCTACATATTAGTTTCTGACTTCCTACCCTTCAGAACTGATGTCCCACTGCCTGACCTGCTCTAGTCTGTCTGTATATGCCTGGGGGGAGGTTACTCATAGGCATCATTCAGAGGCCATAGCACAGCCTTTGTTTGTGTTTGTTTACACCTGTCCTGCTGACTGTGACTGTTACTCGGTATGTGAACCCCCCCCCCGACTGGCATGTGTGAGTCACTTAGCTTATGGGTGTCCCAGTATTGAGGGTGGTGCTGTAGGGCTGCCTATGTCGGATGCACATGGCACACTCCCTTTACATGGTTGAGCTGAGTATTGTAATGTTTGGCATCCCTTTTACTGTATGTGAGAGACAGAGAGAGATGTTATTCCCTAGGTCCCTCCTGTGTCAGTGTATGTGCTATGTGTTGCCTCTTTCCGAAGGCCAGGGCATACTGAGCATGCCTCCTTCTGTCTACTGGGTCAGGCTCAGGTTATTCCTCTTCAGAGTCACTCTGTGACTGTGCAGGCCTTGGCAATGGTGGGGGGCTGTGTGGCCCTGCCCCATGCTGTTCCTGCTGCAGCTGTTTCCGCAGGATCATATTGTGTAGCATGACACATACAAGGACAATTTGGGTGCATGTAGCTGGTGAGTACAGCAAGGCTCCACCAGATGTATTCAGGCACTGGAACCATGACTTTAGCATCCCAAACAACACTCTACTATAATTCTGGTCTGTACGTGTGCCTCATTATGGAGTTCTTGTTTGGGTGTGTGTGCATTTCTGATGAGTGCCATCAGCCAAGGCTGCAGAGTGTATCTAGCATCCCCCACTAGGTGACCATCAGGGGATGTTCCCAGTGGAAAATCTTTGGTACAGCTTAATCAGATGCCAGATATGAGAATCATGATAGCTTTGAGGGCAGCCAGAACACACATTCATTATTATGCCCTGGGCATCACACATGACCTGGCAGTTGATGGAGGGGAAGCCCTTGCAGTTGATGTAGACCCTACCCAGCTCACTGGGTGGTGCTTTGATGCATATGTGTGTGCAGTCTATAGCACCCACTACCTCAGGGTATTCTGCTATTTGGTGGAACAGTTGCATATTGCTAGCCAATGCCTCATGGGTGTTGAGGAAATGTACGTGCTCACCAACATGTGCTGATATGGCATCCAGGAACTGGTGGAGTACCCTGGATGCTGATGCCTGTGAGATCCCCATCATATCCTCAGTTGGCCTTTGCAAGGTACCTGTAGCTAGTATTCTTGGGCCTACACATACCTTGGTATCCACTGGAATGAGTTTCTCTTTGTTAGTTCTGTGTGTGAGGTGTGGCCAGCACAGCTCAACAATGTGCAGTAAGAGGACCCTGTCGAACCTATAGTGCTCCCATATCTCCAGCTCATGTAGCCCCTGGTAAGTTACCCTGGGTCTGTACACTCTTCTCCATCTCCTCACTGTGAGTTGGTTGACAGTATTCACATTCTCACCACCCTCAGCCTTGTCCACAAGTTGTTGTATTATAACTATTGCAGTCCCTATCATTTTACTGTTGTATGTTTTAAAAGTTCCCTGCTTGTTTGCACCGGTGGTGTAGAGTGTGGGAAAATCCAAAGGGGAAGGTGTTTGCATAGTTTATAGTAGTGTTCTGGGTTGGGCTGGTCTGTTGCCTATGTAATTGGCTGATTCTGATATATTTCACTTGCCAGCTATGTTAGTTCTCCTTGATTACCTTCCTACTGCTGTTTTCCCTTCCCATTGCCTTCCTGTTTAACCCTGGGGGTGCACCATGCAAAAAAGTGCTCAAATGCGCACAGTGCTGCTATTTCCTGGTTTAACTTTTTTTTCTTCCTTTAAAACCCAGTGTGCAGCATGCACACTCGCTTAGGCAAAGTAAAGAGTGCTAGGCAGATTCAGACACACTCCCTAGCTTAGCTGTGCTAAGCTAGGAGCATACTCAAGCCACAGGGCTCCAGTCCATTTACAGTATGCCTGACACCCCCCATGATGTCACTAACTCCTAGGCTTGCACCGAGCTATTCCTACTCTTACACTGTTTTGACCTGACTAGCATGCTGGGGAAAACTGGGATTCACTATCATTCCCCTCATTTGCATAGGATTGCCTGCTAATGCATAGTTACATGTCTCACACTGAGCCTCCTCCCTTAGCAACCACTACTCACTGGTCATATTGTCTTCTGCCTGCCATTGACTTGCATGGCAGAATAGTGATTTTAGTTAGAATGCTTAATTTAGTTTTATTTTGTTATTTTCCCCCTGATCTTGTTTGCGCGCCGCTGCCCTATGCTTAAACAGCCGGGACCTGCTAAAAGAATTAAAATTAGATTTTTTAATTTATTTGGCTGTTTGCAATGCCAGTGGCCTTATACTTGGCCATTGGCAGGCTTCCTAGATGATTTGAAGCCTTTATTTGAAGCTGTCACAGCTGCGTTTTGGATATTGCAGAAATGTACTTGGTTACTAACCGAGTGCATTTCTACAGATTGCACTAGTCCTGCACAGCCAGTTGCAAGCTTCCTGGATCGCAAATTCACCTCATTTGCATGGATTTCTTCTGCAAATAGGGTGATTTGCATACAGGGGCTTAGTCCGTGCAGGACTAGTACAGGAGTGCTCGTGTACGTGCCTGCAGGCTGTTCCTGGATCACATGGCAGACATATTGCCTACTAGGGCTCCTGCACTGATCTTGCACACTGTGCAAGGTATAGAGAATCTGGGGATGTGTCTTTCATTACTGTAAACTAAGATGTGAATTGATTAGGCTACTTACCTAATGATCAAGTTATCTAGACGGGTACATTAGAAATACCTTCTGTTTCAGGAAACCAGAAGTAACAAAAAGTTAATAAAAATAATATAGCAGAAGAAAGGCATTTTGTTTGTTTGCTTGTTTGTTTGCTTGTTATCTGGGTAGTTGGATTAATATGCAGACCTTCTTCAACCTTGTATGATATAATGCAAAAAAAAAAACATATTAAGAAGGAATGGATCGTGTAATACAGTTATTGCTTCTCTGGATGAAATGGAGAGATTTGAGGTCCTTTGGGTACCTAGTAAGGATGTCTCCTGTTCACTTCCACTTAGATATGTGTCAAATACATTCTATAAGGAAAGGACCACATGATGTACCCAGGATGTGCTACAAAGACTGTACTTCTCAACATGCACACACAGGAGAACCAGGTAATTCCCCCAACTTGATCTGGAGATTGCTCCAACCTTTCCCATGGATGGGCATGCTCATCCTTCCTGCCTGTCTGTGAAGCACCTAAGCCACACTCAAACTCAGGTCACCTGGGCCACTGTTGGGGATTCATCTCTCTACACCAAAGGTCTGGCTACAAAGGTCTATTTACTGAATTCAGGATTTTTTTCTCTTTGATCCCTGATCTCCACAGAAAATCACTACCAGTGCTGTTTCTGTAAGAGTAGCAGCAGTTGTAGTACTATGTGTGGTCTTTTTATGATTTCTCTGTGTTTTGTGACCATTAAGTTGGTATTTATAAGCCAGAGGTATATGGGTGAAGCCACCCTTTTGAGTATAACTGGTGGAGCTTGCTGCCTACAAAATAAACTTTTTTTTTTTTTTTTTAGATTTCAAGTCTCAGTCTTTTTCATTTTGATCCAGTTAAAGCTTCAGTCAGTTAAACATATACATTCCTAATATTTCTTTTTTTTGACAGATTAAAAGTGTATAAAGTACTAGATGACATGTTTAGGGAGAAACAATACACATTGAATTTTTACACATGGTTTAAATGAATTGGGAAAACATGGCATAAAATATGAGGGCTGGTCTGAAATTTGTAAAGACTTAAATAAAAAAAGATTTAATTTTACCTAAACAAATAACTCAAATTCTATGTGTCTGTGCTTATGAGTATGTGGCTGTGTACTTGTGGATATGAGTGTATGCGATGTGCATGAGTTTGTGTGATTGTGTGTATATGTGTTTATGTATGTGTGGTTTCAGTTGTGTGGGGATCTAGAAGAAGATATACTAGAGGCAAAAGGACAAGTTATTTCTTGAGTGATAAAGCCACTTGTCACACAGAGACTTTATTGGCCAAAAACAATACTAGAAATTAATTTTATTTTCCATCTTTACTTCATATGCTTTATTTATAGATTTATATGTGTGATGATTGGTGCTGTATTGTTCTTTGTGCTTTAAACTAGTTTTAATCAAATCTCCATTATATGCAAATTAAACAAACAAATTACTAAAAAAAACATACAGGTGCATTCCATTCATAAAGTGGAAGAATAAAACTCAGTGCACAAATAAAGCATGTAATGAGTGCTGCACCATCTTTTTATAACACATTAAGCACATTATTACATCTAGTGCTATGTATATACAGACCCAACTTACACTAACTTCTACCCCTTAATGTAGCAAAGATATAACAAATACATACATCAAACCGGCTACAATCCCATCAAGTGCTGACTCATTCAGTACCAGTGACTGAAAAAGCACTGCAATCAGATATATATTGGCTAATTATATGCATTTACAAATACACTGTGCTCATATGTGAGTGTGTGCAAGTATAGGACCTTAATAATCTTATTTAAGACAGGTGTGTAAAGTATGTTCATTATGGGCTGCTTTATAATGAGTGTCTCAATAAATATGGATTGCATTCCCATTTCCTGCTGGTATATACTGAGTGGTCAAAAGCATGCAGTGTGTGTGTGTGTGTGTGCGTGTGTGCGTGTGTGCGTGTGTGCGTGTGTGTGTGTGTGTGTGTGTGTGTGTGTGTGTGTGTGCGTGTGTGCGTGTGTGCGTGTGTGTGTGTGTGTGTGTGTGTGTGTGTGTGTGTGTGTGGAGGATTGTTTATGTGAGTGAGTGGCCAAAATGAAGTGTTATGCTAGCATAGTGGGGTTTGCAATCTGTGTGTGTGTTCTGATACAGTGTGTATAGGTTTTGGGAGTTTGTGCATTGCTCATTGTCCTGCTCCACCTTATTAATACTTGCTAGTCCTAACCCTAACCATGCCCTACCCCTAATCCTAGAAGTGGCCTTAGATAAACCTTTTATGTACAGCTACCACTATATATGACATGTATGACTACTGCTATATATGACATCTTTGAATATGGAAATGAAATTTATAGCAGGGTGTAACAGCATAATATCATCATACTGACCTATGTTTTACACACTAAACTGTCTCTCTTGCAACTTTTACTGCCCATTTTGGTTCAACCTGCCTGCTCTGATGATCATGGTTCAACCCACTCTGTTCACTCTCGCTTCACTCAGAGTCACTTTGCTTCCCCACCCTACCCCCATTCCAACCCACCCCCACTCTCCCTAAATGTATGCTTACTCTAACCTCTCCCTCAAATCAAATTATCCTATCTCATACTCTCCTTATATATTTCCACACCTACTTCTCACCCACCCCTCATCCCCTCCCTACTATTTCATCTGCACATCCTTCCCTCCCCTGTACACCATCATATATCTCCTTTTGCTCATAACAATAACACTATCTCACATATCCTTCTATCTCCCTACTATGTTTTTAAAATATCATATAATATCAGCTTCTTACCCTACCCCCTTTCCCACCCACCCCTACTTACTTTAGATTTATACTCTAAACTCTACACTAGTACCTCCCCTCACCTCCCAACTCCCAATCACAACTTACTCTGCTTTATTCATTAAGACCTCCCCAACCCAACCTATCCCTTTAACTCTCGCCTACTCCTTTCTTAATTATCTATTCATCCCACTCTCCTACCATCCTCACTTTCTCATACTCACTCTCACAATATGCAACTGCAATTCCTTATACCACCCATCTTAATCATCCTCTCCTGGCTATCCTCTTATCACACTAACCTTGATAACCCTCCTATATCCCCTACTCTCCCCACCTCACACCCACACTAACAATTGGCCCATCTTCCCAATCTTACCCTCCCTATATAATACTGTGTGTATTCACTATCACAAATTTAAATACATTAACCTCAAACTTTCCCCCTCTAAACAGAAACTTAAACTCATTACCTACCACCTCTTTTGCACTAAACCTATCATACCTCCTATCACTCTCCTACCAGATAGGCACATCCACCCCAACTCTGATCCACTAACTCCATCCAACTCTACTGACTCCACCTCATTAAATAGCTTCCTACTCCCATCCTTCCCATCAAAACTCATTTCCATCCATTCTATTAACTTACAAAGTCTCACAAATAAAATTACAGATGTGCATGCATGGAATGCTAGTTACTCTCCCCACATCCTAACCATAACTGAAACATGGCTCAAACCCCATATCACAAATGCAGAAATCCTTCCCCCAGGTTGTAACATATTCTGATAGGACAGACTACCCAAAAAGGGTGGAGGTGTAGCTGTCTTATACTCAGAACATCCGATGATCAAAGGCAAGAAAAAACAAACTGCTACTAATCCAGCACAGCTCCTGATGCCAAACAGCAGGACTAAATGCCTCCCAAACACACGTATGCTTGTTCTGGAAGTCAAAGGCAAAAACAAAAACAACAAGCTGCTGCTAAGCCAGCACAGTTCCTAATTCCAAGCAGCAGAATTAAACACATCCAATAAGCACAGTCAGAGAGGTGAAACTCATCAAAGATGAACTCGGCCAGATAGCCAAACTCACTAAAGCAGGTCTTTTTAAATTCCAAAGGGATAAGCAAACAAGACGCCAATAAACAAATGACTTCAATTTTATTAAGCACCACGATACTGCTTTTCGTCGGCGCCCTGCACCAACTTCTTCAGACTTTGAAAAATGACAACTCACACTTGAGTGCTGCTATATTTAAAGCCATTGCAAGCAAAGTCTATTACAAAACACACCCTCCAATTACCTTAAAGGAACAGGCACAAGTAGCTTCAATCTAACTAAAATGTTCCTATCCCATAAACACACAAAATAAAAAGTATGTGATATCAAATATACAACTGTAAAACTAATAATGTTCCTTACATAGCACTTAAGTAATGCAATCAAAAGTTAATTATATTATAAAAGCACACTTACTTTGAACCAAATATACATAATAACACTGACACATTAAAATAAATAAAAATCATGCCATAATAGTTAAAATATTAATGAAAAGACATTCCATCTACCAAACATGGTATAAAATATATATCAAGATCACTCAGCAGGTCCTATGTCCAAATCACACCCGATGTTATACCCCCCATACATCATCTTTCCAAACTTCGCAGCTTAAGGACACAGCTGATAGATAACATACTATTGAGGCCGGGGTGATGGTAGGCTTCAAGTCTCAGTTGCCACATAAGCTCCTTCATTTCTAATTTCATGGATTCAGTCCCCCCCCAATTCATATAGTTCAACTGATCAATGATCATAAATGTAAAATCATGGCCAGGGTGATTGCAGACATGACTTGCTAGGGCATTCTCCAGTTTAATCTTCTTCCTGGAATATAAATGTTCGTACATGCGTTCATTCAATCTCCTGTCCATCTTGCCCACATAAAAAGCTGGGCATGATGAACAAGAAGTGAGATACACCACGTGTGTCGATGCACAGTTGTATCTCCCTTTGATAAGGTACTTGGTGTCCCTAATCATGAAATATGTGCTCAACCTCACATATCTACAATGTTTGCACATATTGTACTTATACATGCCAGCTCTTGGAGTCATGTTGCCACCTTTCCTTTCTAACATATTCTTAATATTCAGACTCCTCCTGAATGTAATATTTGGGGCCAGTCCTAAATTATTGGGTCCTTTAGTTCAGTTGGCAACAAACCCCAATTTTTCTGGATGATGGACACTATGGCTCTAGCATCCATGCTAAAGGTAGTAATGAAACTGCAATGGTATACACCTCTAAGTTGGCTGTCACCCCTGGGGTAGCTAATCTCCGACACAGAGTGACCCAAAATGGGTTGAAAATAGCCCATTTCCCTTTTGGATCTAACCTCTAGACACAAATCCATAACCAACTCCTCAGGGTAGCCCCTACATAAAAAAACATTCAATATGAACCGGCACTCTTCCTGGAAGTCATCATCTCTTGAGACCATTCTGGCCGCCCTCACAAATTGGCCTTTTACTATTGAACTCTTTTGGAAGGCCGGATGTTCACTATCGAAATGCAAATAAGAATTGGAAAAAGTGGGCTTGCGATGAATTTTGCCTAAAAACTGGTTCTGGTTGCTGTCCTTGAATAATTCCACATCTAGGTATGCTATTCTGTCTGTGTCAAAAGTAGAGGTAAACTTTAAGAAATGCGTGGACTTGTTGAACATCTCCACCAGGTCATTGGCCATCAAAGAGTCGCCCTTGAAGATGATACAAATGTCATCCAGGAAATGAGTATATAAGGCTACTCGTTCTAGGAAGATAGAGTTGGTAAACAAGAATTCCTTCTCCCAATGGGCCATGACCAAAGTCACACTCGCCCCACATGGTGAGCCCATGGGACTCCAACTAACTGATGGAACCATCTATCGTTGAAGAAGAAGTAGTTACATGTTAAAATGATGTCCAATAGGTCTCTTACCATTGAAGTTTCAGTCGCTGGTGCCTGCTTTGTGGTCATTTCCAACTCAATCCATTCCACCGCTACATCATGTGGAATGGATGAGTACAGGTCAACAACATCTACCGTCAGAAAGTGGTAATCAGGACTGTACAAAATGTTTTTCACCTTCCCCAAAAAGGACCAGCAATCCTTAGAAATATATGATTCACTAGCCACATATTTTTTTAGAATGTGATCCACGACTTTGGCTGCTGCGTATGTTACACTCCCTCTAGCACTCACCAACTGGCGCATGGGAGGGTCTCTAATGTTTTTGTGGATTTTCAGGTTCCCGAACAAAATGGGTACTTAAGGCAATGCACAGTAAATGAAGTTGAAAATTTCCTGGTCCATGGATTCATTAATAAACATGTCTTCATAATAAGACTGAACTCTTGCCAAATTTCCATTCAACTCATTCTTGGACACCTCTTGGTAAGTTTCAGAAGACAAAATTGCTGACATTCTGTTGTTATAATCATCTATGTCCATTGCAACCAGGCCACCTCCCGTGTCAGGTTGCATAATTCTGAATGAAGAGGCACGTAATTTATCACAATCCGCTCTTTCTTCTTTGGTAATATTAAAATGCATCACAGACCTAGACTGTAGTAAATGTCGAAAATCCAGATCACACATTTGCTCAAATACCCCCAACATAGGGTGGATAGGTGGATTATATGTGCTAGGTACATGAAAGGTATACTTTTGGTACTCATGGTCCCCCATCAACAAACATAAGTTTAATTTCCTGACAAACAATTTAAGATCCAAAATGGATCTGGCCACACAGGCTCTTCTAGATGGAACATAAGAAATTCCTTTAGCCAGGAAATCAACTAATGTCTGGGTATACTTAAAATGAGAAAAATTATAAATATGAAAGTCCATTCCCAAGTTGGAAATGACTTCAAATTTGATCTGCTCAGGGCCGGGGCACCCTACTCCACTCACATTTGATTCCTCCTTGTCCTGTATCTGAACCTGGTCTTCTGGTTCGAAGCCTGTTGGGAAGAAGAGGCTGTGCTTCTTTTCTTCCCAGAACAAACAGGGAAACACAGTGATATCGACCACAGGAGCGTTTATTGAAGCAAATCACATAAATATACTAATACAATTTGCCGTATGAGTTAAGGGTAGGTGAAAGCGCTTAACTCATACTTCAAATTGTATTAGTATATAACAGTATTTTCATCTTACAAGTAGTTTTTTCCTCGCAACTTTGTTTGGTTCAGCAATTGTTGGGAAGAAGAGGCTGGATGCTGAAAATTTGCCCCATCCAAACCAGAACTAGGGTTCCTCAAATGGTTAGTGGGAGTCGCTGGCTCACGTCTTTCCTTGGGGTTGGCATGTCCAACCCTCCTATCACCAGTCTCTTCCTCCGGTACTGAACTACTTGGCAAACATCCAAGATTCATGGAAGTATTAGGACCATTCAAAGGGGTAGAAACTCTGCCTTCTCGCCCCCTTAAAGTTGCCTTGCGATTTAGGGGGTTTTGGCTAAGCTACCCCCTCTCTGTAAGCCTTGATATCTGGATGTAATTTTCTAATCTTGGTTGAGGTCATTTTGGAAATATACTCATCAATACTGGAGTATATCCTCTCATAGTCAAATTTATATCTAGGAAAATTATTGTCTGACTTAATAACCTCATCCAAGTCCGCAATTTCTCTAGTTAGGGACGAGATTGCTTCCTGGTAGTGTGTATTAATAAGGTCAATCAATTTAGATCCATGCCTATCGAACATGGAGAGGAGGTCCGCATGAAATTTAGATTCCCCCCTCTAAACCCGTGGGAAGGCCAAGAACGCAGCCCCTTGGGCACTATCTTCAGACGTCGACAATCTCCAAAATAAGAAACTTCCAGTTGCAATTTTCTTAACTTAACAATTTTCTGGTCAAAAGCATTGAGTTTAGAAGAAAGGTCATTGCCTTCGTGTGTGTTGCATACTGGACTAGCTGATCCATAGTCGGTAGACAGCTGGAATGGTCGACTCATCCATTGATTCAAGTTAAAATGAACATTGCTTTGCCCCCTCCCCTCTGGGGGATTATAAGGCGGAAGTACTACTCCTCTTTCACCATTCAAGGATCCATCAGATGGCCTGATGTTGGCTCCTCCCAACCCCTGGCTTAATCCAGTGCTTGGGGCACCTGGGTCACCCATCCTGGAACCTGCTTCACTATTATGTGGTTGCAGGATTTGCAACCCAAAATGGTCTGGACTAGGGAGCTGTAAACCCTTAGAATTCGACCCGCTGCATGGCTGCGTAGTTTCAGACATCACATCCAATCATTGAGACAGCATATTGACTTTCTGAGTGAGCAAATTAATAAGCATAGTAAGATCACTCTGCTCCATATTGTCCTGACTGTCTAGGGTAGAGCTGGGCATCACAAAAAACAACCGAATATCAAAGGCAAGAAAAAACAAACTGCTACTAATCCAGCACAGCTCCTGATGCCAAACAGCAGGACTAAATGCCTCCCAAACACGAGTATGCTTGTTCTGGAAGGCAAAGGCAAAAACAAAAACAACAAGCTGCTGCTAAGCTGAGCGATCTTGATATATATTTTATACCATGTTTGGTAGATGGAATGTCTTTTCATTAATATTTGAAATATTATGCCATGCTTTTTATTTATTTTAATGTGTCAGTGTTATTATGTGTATTTGGTTCAAAGTAAGTGTGCTTTTATAATATAATTAACTTTTGATTGCATTACTTAATTGCTATGTAAGGAACAGTATTAGTTTTACAGTTGTATATTTTATATCACATACAACTTTTTATTTTGTGTGTTTATGGGATAGGAACATTTTAGTTAGATTGAAGCTACTTGTGCCTGTTCCTTTAAGGTAATTGGAGGGTGTGTTTTGTAATAGACTTTGCTTGCAATGGTTTAAATATAGCAGCACTCAAGTGTGAGTTGTGATTTTTCAAAGTCTGAAGAAGTTGGTGCAGGGCGCCGATGAAAAGCAGTATCGTGGTGCTTAATAAAATTGAAGTTGCTTGTTTATTGGCGTCTTGTTTGCTTATCCCTTTGGAATTTAAAAAGACCTGCTTCAGTGAGTTTGGCTGTCTGGCTGAGTTTATCTTTGATGAGTTTCACCTCTCTGACTATGCTTATTGGAGGTGTTTAATTCTGCTGCTTGGAATTAGGAACTGTGTTGGCTTAGCAGCAGCTTGTTGTTTTTGTTATTGCCTTTGACTTCCCGAACAAGCATATGTGTGTTTGGGAGGCATTTACTCCTGTCGTTTGGCATCAGGAGCTGTGCTGGATTAGTAGCAGTTTATACTCAGAACATCTTAACCTTACCCCCATCTCAATCCCCCTCCCAGACTTCTCTCCTGCAGAACTCATCTTCCTTAACTGCCACTTTAACCCACACAAGAAAACTGCAATTGCATCCATCTATATCCCTCCAGGTAATAATATTCCAGTACTTGAATGTATACTAACCTGGACTTCCAAGGATCTATCATATGAAACAATACTACTTGGGGATGTCAACATAGACTGGAACAAACTCTCACCCCTCTCCCCTAGTCTTAGTATTAACCTGTTTGGGTTCAGCCAACATATTTCTACTCCCACCCGAATCAACAAAGACTCCAGCTCCATACTAGACTGGATCTTAACCTCTAATCCTAATCAATACCATCATCCCTGTACTCTACCTGATTCTGTAAGTGATCACCTCCCAATCTCTATACAAAGGATAGCACCTCATACCTCTAAAAAAAATATTTATAGAGACTGCCGTAACCGCTCTAATTTCAATGCAGAGAAGTTCAACCATCTATTGTCTCTTATAGACTGGTCCCACCTTGTCCACCTTCCCCTAAACAATGCTGTTCAGGAATTTAGCAACATTTTTCTAAACATCCTAAACTCTCTCGCCCCCTTAGAAAAATAAGGATCAAAGCTAATCCTTCACCCTGGCTCTTCAAACATACCCTCTCCATCATGAAACTAAGAGACTCCACCTGGAAAAAATAGTCTAAGACTAAATCTCCCACTCTCTTCCTCAAATTTAAAGAACTAAGAAACCTTACAAAAAAACTCTGTGTACAAGACAAGAAAAATTAGTAGCTAGAGGCTCAATCTAATCATACTTCCAACCCCCCAAAATTTTGGCACTCCATAAATAATATTCTCTTCCCAGGAAAACCCTCTACCTCTACCCCTTTCCCTGATAAATCCCCTGTAGAAATAGCCTCCCTAATAACCAATTTCTTCATTGACTCAATCTACAAACTAACCCCTCCTGACACCAACCATCCTCATACCCCCACTCCTACCTCCACCAACTCCCACTCCACATTTTCCCTGAAACCAGTTCCCACAGCTTACATAAAATCCCTTCTGCTGAAGCTTAAGCCATGCTCTCCCTCATTTGACAACTTACTCCCCCTATTTTTCAAACTTGCAGCCAATACCATAGCTTATCCAGTATCCATCCTTATAAACCACTCCATTAAAGAATCTGTAGTCCCAGACATCTAGAAATCCTTCTATACAATTCCACTACATAAAGAAGGTAACTCTACTGACCCACTTATTTCCACCCTATAGCCATTCTCTCACCTCTTTCTAAAATCCTTGAAAAATGCATTCACTCTCAGCTTCTCAAATACTTACTCCAGGAAAATCTCCTCACCTCTTAACATGGACTTGGGCCCCACCACAGCACCTTTATTGCCCTCCTTTCTTTTACACAGGCCATAGCCAAAGTCAGAGATGACAACAAACTGGTGTCATGCCAATTCCTTGACCGCTCTAAGGCTTTTGACACTGTCTCCCACCCTAAGCTTCTTAATTAACTAACTGAACTCAACCTCTCTGCTTCCACTATTAACTGGTTCTCTAGCTACCTTACTAACCAACAACAATCTGTTAGATGGATGTCCACCTGCTCTCCCTTTGTACCTAACAACAAAGGTGTTCCCCAATGGTCCATCATAGGCCCCCTTCTCTTTAATATTTTTACTAATAACCTTCACTCCGCTTGCCATACATCTACTCTAATCCAATACGCTGACGACTCTACTCTTATCACCCTCTCCAACAGCCCTACTGACCGCCACTCCTTGACTCAAATCTCATTTAACACCATTGAACATTGGCTAATCCATAACCAACTTATCCTTAACTCAAAGAAAACCAAGCTACTCCTCTTTCTTCCAAAATAAATGGCCAATCTTAGAACATCATTCTCTATCTCTTCCCTAGATAATACAACAATTCATGATGATTCTCATGCCAAACTGCTGGGGGTCACTATCAATGATCAATTGAAATTTGACATTCACATACAAGAGTCCATAAAAAAGACCAACCAGAAACTTGGATTGTTGTACAGAAACAAAAGATTCTTGTCTATTGCTTGTAGGACCTCCCTTGCCCAAGCCTACCTCCTCTCTTGCCTTCTCTATGCCTCCTCAATTCTTATTCACCTTCAAGCAAACCTCTTAACTAAACTCAATTAGACATATAACCACATAGCTAGATTTGCCATTAACCTACCATACGAATCTCACCTTTGCTTTTCCCTCATACAACTTCGATGGCTTGAATTCCCTCAACTTCTACTACTATCCCAGCTTCAAACTACACATTCCATACTGTATAAACCTGCAAATTGCCCCACGCTATCTAACCTCTTATCCCCTTATAAACCCTCTCGACCCCTCAGCAGTACTGACCAAAACCTGCTGGACACCTACAGACCCAATAAAATCATAGGCAAATTACTTTACAAATGCTCTATGTCTCAAACTTGGAACAAGCTCCCAAATCATCTATGCTCTATCCACTCTCCCAACATTTTTAAAAGATAACTAAAGAGTTACCTGGCCAACTATCCATCTTGTACCTGTCACCACCCCACCTAACTGTTCTTCTTCTTCTTCTTTCAGCATTACAACTACTATATCACATATGTAAGCATTGTATAACTCTGTAGATATGTGTATTGCATTTTTCTTTGATTTTAATGATTGTATTATTGCTATACATTTTTTGTAACTTTGTTCATTGTATCGGAGCTTTTCTCCTTAGGTCTCCACTGAGAATGGGCCCCAGCCCAGTGGACCAACCCGGTTAACAAAAGACAAATAAATAAATAAATAAAATAAAAAATGTTTCCCTTAGTTTGTTTTCTCTTTGTAGCTCACGTATCTACCTCCTAACATTCCCTCCACATTAAAAATTACCACTCTCCAACACACCCATTTCTTTCAAACTTCAACCAGCCCAACATAAATATACTCATTTCTCCAGAACTGTATAACAACAATAATACACTTTTATTCACTTTTAAACAAATCTCCACTAATACACCACCTTTCTTCTCACAAAAATATTCCAGACTGTTAGCCAAACTCAAGCATCTTGTTATATATTATCTAATACAGATTAAACTACATGGACTCATACATCCATAACCAGGGACCAAGCCTCCCAATCCACTCAGCTTCCCTGCTCTCTCATGAACCACAACTAACCCATATACTCAAGACCTCATCAACTTCTCAGGAAACCTTACATATAAAAAACAGCAGCTCAGAAATATCAATTAATTTCAACCTAAGAAGTATAATAAATAAACTTCATGAATTTCATGCTATTCTTGCCTTGCCTTCTACTCCCCTGATATCAGAGCTGGATCAAGGTCATATGGGGCTCTATGCAGGACACTGGATTGGGGCTCCCCTGTCAAATGACATCATCATGTTGTTGTACCCCCTCCCCCAAAATGTCTTAAATTAAATAAAATTAAATTAACATACTACTACCACACAAATATTGTTAAAACATGTGATTTTACTCTACACCATAGCTATCAAGCAATCAGGGACAAATCTCAAAAGACTCACATACAAATACAGAAATAATCAGAGACAATCAATGACAATCATGGGCACTCTTAAAAAATTACTATTATTAACTTGAAACATTGTCAGAATAAGAGAATGTGAATTGACATGCACTTTTCTGTAGTAAAAGAGTCTATAACTCAAATTATTGTCATTATTTATTATGGGTAGTTCACCACCTTTTCTCCAAGAGCCATCAATTAGTTCAATAATTACTTAAAAGACATAGGGGTGAATTTAATAAAGCCTACAAGGTCTTTTTCTACATGAAAGTAAACATGTTTTAAACTCAGTAAGCGCTGCTGAGCAGTGCACATGAGCGAGCCAACACGGAAACTTCCGTGGGATGCAAATCCTCTCATAAGCAGGTGAATCTCATGCAAATGAGGCAGGTAGAGTGATCCAGCACTGTGCAGACCCTGTATCGGTGTTCATAGTGGACATGGAAAAATTACATGTACAAGAATATAGACAGACAAAATGGGCTGTAAAATTGTAGGCAGATGGACACAAATGGCATACCACATACAGGTATGAGTGAAACTATCCTCTGTGTATCTGACAAATTAAAGGAAATAAATTAAATTTCTTTTTTTTAATAATCTGAGCATGTTTGCTCAGCATGCCACAGTGCAGAAACATGCTTTACCAAAAAAAAAAAAAAAAAAAAAAATTGGAAAAATGAAAATTAATATTATGTGACCGAAATGCATTACAGGATCCCGTGTAGAGTATCTGCAATGGTACATTGGTGCATTGGTGCATTGGTGCTGTTGCTAACATGGCAGGGCTTTAAAGCATGTAGTTTCCAGGTTGTGAGCATAGATCCCTATGTAAAAGAGGTGGAGTTACTTAATAGCACAAAAGGATAATTGTATTCACATATCTCCTTCATGTAGGCAGAGAACCATGTTGTTGTTTACAGAGGAATTTGACGACATTTCAGCCTGTTTGTGTGATGCACTGCAGTGCTGAGCGTATCTTTGCAGGGACATGTGTGCACTCTCTTCTAAGCTTTGTTTAGCTAAGGAGAGTGAGTTTCAAAGTGTTTGTGCAGTGTCCCACCATGGTGAGCATAGAAGTATATGGGGGTGTGTACACTGACTGCTAAGCTTTGTTTATCTATAGGGAGCATGTTTGAGTGGCGAGCCGCAGTGCTGAGTGTATCTGAAAGCCAATGATATATTAATTAGTTTTGACATCTGTTTAACTTAAACTAGAGCCATTAAATGATGTTAATGGTATGCAAGGCAGGTGGAATGCATCACAGGTAGCCAATCACACAGCCAGAACCTACAGCAGAGCACTATAAAGTATGTGTATACCCTACAGTCTGATTTTCCCCCATACTCTGCACCATTGGAGTACAAACTTGGGAATTTTAACTAAGGGAATGCTGGAGGCTGCTGCAGGTCTGCTACAGCTGTAAGTGCTAGATGCTGATTTCAGTGCTGCTGCTGACAATAGGACTAGACAGAGAAGGAGAAGAGTGTTTAGGCCCAGGGTAACCTTCCAGGAGCTACATGAGCTGGAGATTGTAGAGTGCTACAGGGTGGACAGGGACATACTACAAGAACCCACTGAGCTCTGCTGCTCTCAACTCAGACCCAGAGCCAACAGAGAGAAACCTATCCCAGTGGAAACAAATGTATGTGTAACCAGTAGGATAGTAGCTACAGGTACTTTCCAAAGACCAACTGGGAACATGATGGGTGTCTCACAGGCATCTGCTTCCAGGGCACTCCACCAGTTCCTGGATGCCATGCTACCACATGCCAGTGAGCACATTTCTTTTCATCTTACCCTTGAGGTGAAGGCTAGCAATATGCAAAACTTCTACCATGTAGCACACTACCCTGAGGTAATGGGTGCCATAGATTGCACTCAGGTACACACCAAGTCACCACCCTGTGAGGAGGGTAGAATCTACATCAACCACAACTGGTGCCAATCTATCAGCTGCCAGGTCATGTGCAATGCGCAGGGGATTATCATGAATGTGTGTGCTCGCAGCCCTGGCAGTTATCACAACTCCCATATGTGACATGCATCACAGATGTACCAGATGTTTGGTAGGGAGACATCCCACATGGCCATTTACTGGGGGATGCTGGCTACACACTGGAACTGTGGATGATGACACCCATCAGAAATGCACACACACCCAATGAAGAATGCCATAATGAGGCAAACACACAAACTAGGAACATCATAGAACATGTGTTTGGGCTTCTACAGTCACAGTTTTCGTGTCTTAATATATCTGGTGGAGCCCTGCAATACATTCCAGCCACATGTGCCCATATGTTCACAGTATGTGCCATGCTACATAATATGATCCTGCAGAAACAGCTGTAGCAGGACCAGCAAAGGGAAGGGATGCACAACTCCCCACCAGTACCTAGGTCACCACAACCACAGTCACAGGAGGACTTGGAGGAGGAGCGCCCTGATAATGTCCTTGTAGGCAGACGTAGGTGTGCCCAGTATGCCATGGCTTTGGCTAAGAGAGAGAGTGCATAGCACATTCACTGACAACTTAGGGCCCTAGGGACTGACACCTTACTCCTACTCACATGCATATAGTAAAAGTTTTGATGCAAGACAACCCACACAACCTGTACCTATCCATGTATTGGCTTTGTACTGCTTGCATAAGACAGAGTCAGCCCTGAACTACAGTCCTGTCAACTGCTGCATTTGCAAGGTAAGTCTCTAACCTACACACTACTTGTAAGGATTACTATACTATGGTATCATGTGTATGGATATGCTACATTTATGCAAGGAAATATACTGGGCAATGAGGACAGATGTAACATCCACATGGGACTACAGGTGCCCAGTCCAATAGTATGCATTCCCTAATAATCACTAGGCCTCATGGTTGGAATATGAACTACATCAATCAAAGGAGATTTTAAACAGTGGGGTCACATGATATTTGGACTGCTGCCTATCCCAGCAGATCATGTGCTGCTGTTCCCCCACCCCCAACACAGCAGTGTTCCCATATAACTGCTTTAACAGTAAGTCAGCAATGGTATATCAGCAGACCAGGCAATCTCAGGGCTGTAACATAGAACTTGAGCACACATTGTATGTCACATATAATGCAGGAATAACAACGTATATATTAATGCTGTTAACTGTGTGATGAATGCCTCCACTGTGTCTGGTAGCCTGTGTGGCTCAGTAGACTATGGAAGCTAGCATGGGTGATGATGTTGATGCTTCTAATCTGGAAGTAGGCACACCTTTTGCATGTGAGTTATTTTTATGTTGGTGTTTTCACAGTCTGTATCTGGTGTAACATTATGAACTTCAGTCACATATTAAGTACAGCAGACAGCTGGGGAATGCCATGGGCATTTTGAGTAAAGCGCAAGTACTGCAGAAAAAGAGACAGATGCCAATGTCTGTAACATACCTTTCAACCTCTTAGTGCAAGAAAGCTGTTCAAAACCTGACAAAATAGGGGGACAAAGGCCCACAAATATGGGCACATGTTAAATATCCCTCTCTTAAATGTAAACAGTTGTTAAAATAACGGTTTGTTTCAACAGACATTTTTCTGTAGGATTTGAAGATAAACACTTAAATGTATGTCACTATTTTGTGACTTCATTCCTAAGTACATCCAATTGATTTGCCAGAAAACCACATATTTTATGTGGAACATACCAACACTATGAGCCAAAAGTCTGGGCATTCTGCAAAACCATGGACAGTTGAGAGGTATAGTCTGTAACTCACAAAATCCCAGACTGGAGTACAGGTAGGTGTGGCCTGGAGTCACTTTATAAATACTGACATTCACACTTGGCATGCCCAAGAACTAGTTGAAATGAGCCCAGTTCTGTTGCCCCATCATCAGACTGTCCTGTTATGTATAGATATGTCTATATATACAGACATATACGCATACATTCCCGTCTGTCACTATCTCTCTCTCACATACATAGTATAGCTATCTCTATGTAGTGGCAAATAGATATATACCAATACATATATATATATATATATATATCACACTGATACTTAGACTCTCCCCATATATCTATATAACACATATACATATCATGCACACACAGATACCGTTATATATACATCCCTGTTAATTACACAAATATGTGTGTGGATGTCTGTATTGTCCTACGTACCCTAATAATGGTGAGTAAATCTGCACTTTCACACATCCATATTGTTGCTCAAAGGGTACAAACTAAGGGCACAGTAGTGCATAATCCAATTACTTACAGACCCCTGTGCCTGCTGGATGTAACCATGTAGAGAGATGCAGGTGAGCAGGTGGTGTAATGTGTAATGTTATCAATGCACACATGGGCAGGACACATTATTCCTGCTCACAGGTTTGTCTATCTAACTGCAAGCAGCAGCCACATATGGCCATACTGGTAAATATACACACATAGCTAGGATAATAACAGTTATCCCACTGCTAGGATACTAGATGCAGATAACAGTATGAAGCAATATCACTCTGCAGACCACAGATGATGTTCAACACAAGTCTAGTTTGTGTAATGCACAAGTATCGTGCCTGCAGTCACATATTCAACAGACTCAACCTGTGGCACATGCATTTAGTACTGTGCTCTGTAGTGAATAAGACTAGATAGGTAGGGGGTTCTAATCTTACTCTAGGCTGCTTGGTGTGCATGTTTGTGTGTATACCCTTGCATAATTACCATGCCCTCGTGGGCTAGCCACCTGAAGTGTTATGCACTTTTTGGCCATGTAACTTGCTGCTGACTTCACTGCCCTCTTCTACAAGGCCTGGTGATATCATCCACCTTAAGCATACCAGCTGAAAACATAGCATCACAACTTAAGCTGTGGTGTGTAGAATAAACACTGTGATTTACAGTGCATACAACTTGATAAGTAGGGGTTCTAATCTCATTCAGGGATACTTTGTGCAAATGTGCATATACTCCTGAAAAACAACTGCCATACTCTCATGGGCTACCCGCCTGCAGTGATTATGCATGTTTTCACCCTGTAACCTGCTGCTGGCTTCCAAAGTACCCTTTTCTACAAGGCCTGATGATGTCATCCACATAAAAACTACCAGCTGACAGTGTAGTATTGAGACTTAAGCTGTGGCACATGCAATAAATGCTGTGATCTGTAGTGTGTAAGAGTGGATAGGAAGAGGTTCTACTCTCATTCCAGGGTACTTTGTGCACATGTGTTTTTGTGTATACCCCTGCAAAACAATTGCCATCCTCTCATGGGCTATACACCTGCAGTGATTATGCACATTTTGGCCTTGTACTTGCTGCTGTCTTCCACATTGCCCTCTCCTACAAGGCCTGATAATGTCATCCACCTTAAGACTACCAGCTAACAATATAGCATCAAAACCTAAGTTGTGGTGCATGTGATAAATATTGTGATTTATAGTGTATACAACTAGATAGGTGGGGGTTCTAATCTCACTCCAGGCTACTTGATGTATGTGTGTGTCCTGATGGCATAAAGAGGATCATCTTTGTAACATAGAAATATGTAGAGTATGATATGAGCCCCCAAAGGACTGACCACAACAAGACCTGCTGTTGTCAACAAGCATAATCTGTCCTGATCTGATAGTACTAGCAGACATGAGGTGTGTTGCATGCCTCAAGTACTGTGATCTGTAGTGTGTACCAATACATAGGTAAGTGTTCTCATCTATATACAGCCAACCTTTACTATGTGTGTGCCTTGGTGTGTCCTGTACACAGTGATTGAAAGTGGTGCTAGCCTCAGTGTAACCATGGTTGTGTGTGAGCCTGTTAAAGCATTTTACATCATGTTATGGAACCATAGGATGTTTTATCTTCACTGGCATATTGGCCATACAGCCCTCGCAATCACAGACATTTCTACACCTGTAGTTACAGGATCAGCACATATTGCCCCAGTCCAAGAGGAACACAGGCAGATGCTCTGTGCTGAGATAAGGGTCACCCAGCCAGTCATACAGATGGCATGTGGTGAGGTGCACTGAGGTGCTCTGTGTGCCATTAGGCAGGATTCTGTTTCAAGGGTGTGTTTAACTCTACTAGACAAATCTCTCCCACAAGCATGTTTTATCAACATCACATACAAGGTTAATGACTTTACAGTGGGTTATCCATCTACTATACCTCCTACAGATAGGCAACATATGCAACAAAGCAGGGTCACACATTAACCCATATGGACGGCACAGATCACATCTGCATAGTCTATACGCCACAGGTTACAATAACACTCATTGCTGACTATCCCCATTGAACACATACTGGAGACATGAAGTGACCTTGTGAGGGACCATCCTGTTGTGTGTAATTGCCAGTATTGCTTGGAAAGGTACATCAGTAAATGGCCATTGCACTCAGACATTGGCATGCTGAAAAAAGAGTACTTGGAGGTTATGAGCATGTCACTTACAGGTGACTGTGGTCTCAGCTATGCCATATCATTTTTACCATACCACTGTAGAGACAGGGTAATCTGAGGTACGTTAGGTGTAAACTTGTGTGGCCAGGTCTGTGTGCCCAGTTCGTTCACCCCTGAGTATATACATCACATGTTGTGAATGATGTGCTACTTACCAGGTACATAGATCTAACTGATGGAACTGACACCACATATATATTTGCATGGAGTTTATGGCCATTACTATGTTAACAGGCATGCATTCACAATGCTCTCTTGCAGAATAGTGACATAGCACAGAGGCTCTATGAGTGCTCAAAATTTGCAAACAGCAGCCAACATTGTAGCCATAGTCAGTCAGTAGTTGCATGTATTGTGGTGGAATAGACTCTAGGCAGTAGAGGACCCAGGACTGCATCCTATCGAGCACTGCTGCTGACAGATAAGCTAATGGAAGTAGATGTACCTCTGGTGTATATGTGTGCCAGAAATGGGCCACTTAGAGACTCCTACAATAACAGTATCATGGATGCCTAAGTGGGTGCATTGTAAATGTTGCCTGAGCGGGGATACAGTCAGATGGCTTGGTTGAATCTATGAGGTTGTATGCCCTGATGTACCCTCACCCAGGTCCATAGTCACTACCTCTGAAATGTCCACCAAGTGTAACAGTCATGCTCCCCATGTCACACATCCAAACTGTGTACAGCCAACTGTGTATAGAACACATATATGTGTGTTGATCAGCTCCATGATGATTGCCTCTACAGCCAGGCAGATATGGATACTCAGTCAAAGAGGTGTATAGCTAGTCAGTCAGTGGATGCACTACCTCTGTGCAAGGGTATAGCAGTTGCTGTTGTCCACTCAGCTGGTGTGCAGCCAGTAGTGTTGGTATGATTGAAAGGGTGTCCCAGTGGTGTTAGTAATCCTTGTCAGATCACATGTGGGATGCAGCCTGGAATGTTAGCATGTGCAATAGATGATGTGTATCTTCCATTGAGAGGCCAGTTATGAACTGCTCTGTAAATATGGAAGTTATGTGACAGGTTGTAGGAATGTCATGTGTCACCTATGGTTAGGATATTGGCTGTAGTTGACATAGTGTGGGCGTACAGGTTAGGTATGAGTCACGATCCATCATATGTGGCATCATGACATATGATTTCACCGACAATCTGGGCCTGTCCTTTGAGGTCACACATGTATCTACACTGTGCATTGTGGTTCTGCTTTGCGTGGGTGGCTACTTTTGTAATTTACCATATCTACTCGACATCACAACAACACTATGTGCTTCTTTTAGCTGAGGAGGTAGTGGCTTCATGTTGGGGGGGGGCACCCTCATCCCAACTATCACACAACACTGTCCACCTGTTATCATACAGCCTGCTAATGGCAGCTGTCCACCAGTCAGGTTTACTCAGCCCTGATGAGCCTGTGTCCCTCCTGTCATGTACAGCCAAGCTCATGCCTTAGAAATGCTGCTGACCATAATGCATAGGTGTAGAGCATTGTATATTTGCCTGTCCCATCTGAAGGGGAGGTGCAGTCATGCTATGTCAACCATACCACAGGAGGTAATAAATGGCTATCTTGACATATATGTCTGTATTGTCTGCAAGGGGGGGTATGTGCCAGTAATTCTAAGGGATTGATCTGTGGCCAGATCCCACAAGGGAGGACTTCACATGGGGGGGCTGTACTGGTTACCTATATTGGTATACACATGATGCAGTACGTTAGTTCCCCACGTGGGGATGTCACAGCACTGATGCAGGACATTTTAGATAAGGACCTGCACCATCCTGTGGGCAAGTGAGATGCAGCATGACTAAGCAACACAGTGTGCACATATTACCTTTCCCTAATGTGTTTGTCTGTTCTCTGTACAGACACCTTGCATGACTCTCTTCCGGCAACATGCTGGAAGAAACTGCAACACTTACTTGCATGGAGGACAAATAGCAGGATGTGCCAAGTGGTGTCCCCAGATCTCTGAGTCACATCACCTGAAATGCCATACTAGGAGTTAGCATGGATATGGGCACTGACACTGTTGTACACCTACTGACACTGAACCAAACACTGTTATTTTTGCTCAAGGCCAGATCATGCCTACCAACTGTAACCAGCAGAGCCCATTGACTGTTACACTATGCAATGGATGTTGGACATATGTCTCACTCCACCAACCATGGCCTGACAAACTGCATGACAATATTAGGTCAACAAGCTTTGCTAGAAACTGTTGATGTCATGTACAGTGTCTTATGTCAGCTGGTGGGTAGGCAAGTGTCTGACAGTCTTACTTTGGGAAGATAGCAGTGGGAGACCTGCCCTGCAATGATGCCAGTCACCAGTGGGGTTCACCACCCTCCATTAGTGGCATACCTTGTCTACCTATCCCTCTCTGCAGTCACAGCCACTGTCAGTGACCTCTGACTGAGTACTTTAGCAGGTGATTGTATATTGGGAGCTGCCACAGACTCCCACACAGAACCAACAGTTATCCAGGATGGCCTAAGACATAGTCAGTTGCACTCTGAGCCACTGACAAAGACTTACTGCCACTGATTGCACAATACTATGCTGTGGGACATAATCCACCCCTGCAAAATACTGTAGTGTCAGCACACCACACACAGTTAAGATATTACACATGGACACAGAGAGTAATGTAGCCTTTGACTCTCACTGGTCTGTAAGACATGGGGATGTATTCACTGTTGTACACCCTATACCAACAGGTTTGGGATGTAAATCCTGGACTGTCACTGCTATACTGAATGTGGCAGTCATCACAGCTATCATCAGGTGCAGTGGCACCCTGGTTATGTCACTACACAGGCATATCATACAACTGTAGCAGCCACACAGGTTCCATGGTACACCCATGCCAGTAATTACCAGTGTAGATAACATATCCTATGGAGTCCGTGTCATGACCATACATGTGTCGTCTGTCCCCTAAATGCTTTGGTGGGGATGTGTCTGGCTCCATACAGGGAGGTGTCAGATACCACTGTGTACCTCCAGCATATCCATAACAGGACTAACACATGTCTCACCTGTTTTACATGCCTACAACATCACTGTGGTATACACAGTACATTCTGGAGAGACATGTGTATAACACAGACAGTATGCCATACATGAAACAGGCCGCCCATGCATGTGAAGCACACATCTGCTGTGACAGCATGTGCAGGTTACAAAGTGGGATGTAAAACATGACAATCATAATGGGTGTTGGGCAACTGTCTGTACTGGGTACATGATATTTGTATATGGGTCATCTCCATCACAACAGCTTGTAAATGAGTTAGTTCCCAAAACTCTGGTAACACTTACCAAGGGTAGCAGACCTATTCACAGATTAGGGATGCACGAGTACACTGAATGCTGCCATTCCTGTTATTAGCCTGTTGTATACATATGAACCTATGGAGCCATGTACTTATAGTGCTGAACCTTGCTGAAGACATATTTCTGCTGTGCTGACATTCCACCCTGTGCTGCTATATTGCCACTGTGTATCCATAGGTTACCCCAACAGACTCCTGAAACAGAAACATAAACAGGTTCATGACACAACTGTCATTATGTAACTATACAGCCATTACAACACCATACCACATAAGGTACACAAAAGTATGTGGAGTACTCATGACAGATGCCAGCATACAGTATCTGTCATTAACCACTACAAGTGGCATGGCAAAACAACACTGTATCATACAAGTACATGTTAACTAATATAGTCACCCTGTGCATCAGACAAATAGCTTCATTTCCCTGCATCAATGATGAGGATGACAGGGATGTGGCACATGTATCATCATTTGCACAGGGTGTTGTGTGGGGGTTCAGGAGGCCTAGGCTGACCCAAACAGTTGACAGCATGTGTGTGTGAGTCAGGAAGGGAAACAGGTAAGATGGATCAATGAAATGTGCCCTGTGTGTCTTTAGGTGACCTGCATTTGACAGTGGTGTGTGAGTGTGTATGTGTACACAGTCAAGCTCAGTGCTAACCCTACATGTGTATATGTTGGACAGCTTTGGATTGTACATAGTAGAGTTGACAGTTCACTGTCTCCAGCCCTGAACAAACACAGGAACAGGCTCTGCCAGGAATTGCACTAGCACCTCCATGCACTAGATCAGAAATGGTGGTAGTACCTGACAGTGACTGTTGTCTGCTGGGACCCTGTCCACGATGGGAATGCACAGGACCATGAGCCCACGGCCGGTCACATCTTGGTGTGGACAGCACACAACCCTCTGTAGTGCTGGATGTACTGCCAGTACAGGAGCCTAATTGTGCATGGCCATGTGGATTCTGAGCAGATGGGGTTGCTGACCAATGCCCACGAGTCTGATACGCAACTCCAACCACATGTTGCAGCACAGGCAATGTGCGGTCCAAAATGGGCACTGTCTTGGCTCACCTTCTATCCACTGCATCAGCCAACCAATCCAGGGTGTTCCCAATGTGGTGGAGGCAGTCATGGATGTCAGACTGTGTTGCATCCATAACCCTAAGCATACATCTGGTATTCTGTTCAGAAAGTGCCTGTGCCTCCATGATGGCCCAAGACATGTGCCAAGTGACACATGATGTCACACCTGCAACAGGTGGTGGATGGACAGCAGGCCTCCTACAAGCACCACTGGCAATCTGCCTTTGTGGGACCTCACCAGCTCTCTGGCTATGGCCAGTGTTTACACTCACTGGAGCCATAGTTCCCACACTTTCCTGTTCAATGTCCCCACTCTGTGACTGTCTAATATCTATGGCCTCCGGGGACTGGGTATGTGTGGGCATACTGACTGTGTGCAGTGACAATGGAGGCAGAAAAGGGATGTCAACCTCTGGGACAGATTCAACCCCCAACACCCCCACCTGAGCCTCATTGTGGTCACCATCATCATCAGAGTCCAAAGAGACACTAACATCAGCTTGTTTACATGAATACCTCCACTATTGTAAATAAAAAAAAATCCACCAATACACATAATAACAAAGACCCACAACTGGATTAGCAGTCAAATATTTCCACTCCACTTTTGTCCAAAATAGACTTCCTCAAAACAAAATATACATTCAACTCAATACCTTTATAACAATCACTTCAAGTAAATCAAGTAAAACATGACCAGTACAATTTACCTTTTAGTTAAGCAATATGACACTATACTTGATAAAACAGCACATAAAAACCCAATTCACCTATCTTAACAAATATATTGAAATGCACGTTTCACTGTCTAATATAGTGTCCTTTCAACCTTTTGTGTTTTAAAAGACATGTTAGAGTAAATGCCTCATTTAAACCAGGAGGCTTATCTTTTCTTAACTGTCACTGCCAAAATGTTTCTATTTGCTCCGCTACACTCCTGTGATTACCCCCTCTAAGATCCTTATGTACTTGTTCCAGAATGGAAAATAAAAACATTCTACTCTGTTTAAACATGACATTAATTTGAAATAGGGCATTATTCTGGCCCTTAACTTTAATGGAATATAAATGTTCCTTAACAAAACAGAGTCATGCTTACCAGGAGTAGGACCATGGCTTTGACCAATACCTGAAAGACCTGTAAAAAGTTGAGGGTAAGATAATGTCAGTACGATTGCATGTTGCAGCACAACAAGCTAATACATCCATATATCTCACATTTACAGTACCTACTACTGTATTACAGGTTGTATTGGTCACAATCTAAGTATGAGAGTACAACTGAGGTAAAACCCTCCCGCCTAAAGAACTAAGACCTGACACTCACATAAAAGTATGTGCAGCCTGGAACACTGACTGCTACAGTATTATAATGCTGATCACAGTAAGCCTACTCTCATGATCCCCTACCATGGAAACTGTGGCACCCACCTCCATGGTGTATGGAGTGATGGATGCCTGGGAGCTGTCATATGTGCTTAGGTTCACCAGGAATTCCTCAGTGGCCATGAGTGGTTGTGCCTTTGCAAGCCCTCCACTGGTGATGGCATGATCACTGGCTACATCTGCTGCCTTTGTCATTACAGCATTGATAAAGTCTGTTGCATAGTGTTGAGCCTGCTTGTATGTCCTGCCCTGATGGCCCATGCCATTCACATTATGAACAAGGTCTGCCCACAATGCAGCCTATTGTTTCCTGTTTTGCCTCCCCCTGGACAGTAGAATGTGATGATGTTGCTTTAGTCCTAGCAGTATAATTTCATTGTCTGCATCATAGAAGGGTGCATGGCATCTGTGATACATGATTCCTGAAAGACAAAAAAAGGGAAACACATTACAGGAGCACATATGTGGAAGTAAACTATGTAGAGACACAGCAATGATGAAATGGCTGGCACTATCCACTGCTTGCTTAGATGTCATACTCCACAGTGTTCAAACATAATAAGTATGTGCATACAACTGAGAAAGCAGCAATAGTCAGGTATTCCCATATGTGCCATGACAGATATTGCTCTTTGATCATACACCCAACCCTTGGGTCTATTGTGGTGTGTCCCCAGTGGGCAACCCCCGATAATACCTCATAGGAACAGTGCCACACAATTAGCAGTGCGCTATTACAGCCACTATAAAGGGAGAGTCCGACGAGACCAGTGTGCCACAATGACAACAGAAAATGCACCCTTGATGTATAGTACATCCTGTGTAGGTGTAAGACAGCAGGAGATCAGTGACATATCATTATCACAGGTCTACAGGATTAATGCTGTATTCCCTATTCACCGTACATCTATTCACCCATCTGCATTCTGTTGTACACAAAATGAGTTACATACCTGATGGAGTGCAGTACTCCTCTGTTGATACGTGGTGATAGTAAAATTTTCACAAAGGCATGCTCTGTGTGAGGAAAGTCTCATACAGACTGATTGTCCATAGCCAGCTGCTTGCCTTTTAAACATGCCTCTCATTAGCAGGTGATTGCCTCTAAACCAATCTGTGGGTCTGAAATAATGCTAATTGCAGCTAACACAGCTAATTTGCTCTATCATCAGCCAATGACATGCAACCACTGTACAACATATAAGGCCTTCATGTAGAGTAGAGCCCCTTTCTGATATATTGTGCTGGACATTACTGGGGTAAGGAGACTACGTCATCTCAGAGGGTAGGTCTGTAGCATAAACCTAACTATAGAGATGTATGTGCTACAGTCTGCAGCTGCTACCACTGCTGTTAATAGACATAGGCAGAAAGTGTGAACACTTTGGTGGACAACAGCCTGTAGGAGTAACTGTGGGAGCTGTGGCAGCCTTGTTGTAGAGGCATAGCCAGAGTGAGGCTACCATTTCCACTTAAGATAAAGCATGTGTTTTAGGTAAGTATGTGAGGCAATGTTATCACTAACAAAGTACTAGGCAACATGTTTGGTATGTACTTAGGTAAGATGGGGTATGAATATAAGAATATGTCCAGCACTTGGGCAACCTCCAGGCCATGTGTTACAGTCTGGTAGTAATTTGCAGCATGCATGAAGTCAGACCTTGTTACAAAAAGCGACTTCCAATGTGTATGTTAGGTGTGCAGATGTGATAATTTGCACAGTGGCTTTGGAAGGATTGTGTGATGCACTCTGATATTAGTGGTCATCATTTGTGGTACCTGCATTGACATTCTGTGTGGATACATATTAATGCATGATGTGACACTTTATGCACATATAGTTTTGCTATAGGGATATGTGAAATTGATTCCTACCTGGAGGCCTGTGATTTCCATCAGGGAAAAGCAGACGTGTCATTTGAAATGCATTGTGTGGATAAAGAGTGCCTGACTCAGTCATTTATTGGTGCCTTCACAATACTGTAAATTCACTTCTACACACCACTGGATTTGAACCCAGGACTGTGTGTGACAAAATGTACTGCTTGCAAGGCAATTAACAGACTGAGCTCTACTGCAACAAGTGCATTTGCAAGATATATGTGCATGGGTCTACCAGATAACACCGACAAGCCAAAACACTGACAACAAAATAACCGACATGAAAAAAAACGACAAAAAAGAAAGTTCAAAAACACGAAACGTCACATGCCCGACAAACCACAATCCCGACAATCAACAAAACAAATACCTTTCCCAAAAAACACACACACAATGCAAGCACACCAAAAACCTTACAAACCTATACTAAACCTTACATACACAATTATCTATGCACTAACCTTAACCCAAACCCTAACCCTAAGGTCCATCACTATTGCATAATTACCTTACCTGCACCCTAACGCTAACTCACTTAATCCACCCCTAACCCTTAACTCTGTCACTATCGCACACTTACCTTACCCACACCCTAACCCTAGCTCACTTAATCCACCCCTAACCCTCAAGTCCATCACTATCGCACACTTACCTTACCCGCACCCTAACCCTAACTCACTTAACCTGCCCCTAAACCTAAAGTCCGTCACTATCGCACACTTACCTGATCCACACCATACCTTAACGTCTGTCACTATCATATACTTACCTTACCAACACCCTGACCCTAACATCCATCCCTATTGCACACTTACCTTAACATGTCAGTGTTCTCAGCATCAAGATTTTCAACTGTCGGTCTTCTCCGTTGTCGATCTTCCGGTGTTGGTGTTCTCATCATCGGCATTCTGCACTTTTGTCATTTTCAGGCAGACCCATGTGCACACATACAGGCTATGACATTTGCTACATCCATCAGTATATGCATGGCTTTATATGGATGTATGTGTGCACCAGGGCCCTAGTTGAACATGTATTTTGCCATTAATGCCTTAGCAGGTGTCTTTCTACATGTTGCTGCTGAAGGGGACATTTACCTGCCATCACAGGCCTCACTTACATCCATTATTATGTCTTTGGCTTTTTAGTGGTGTATATGCTCCACCTCAAAAAATCAAAATCCATCAGAACCACAAGAGCTAAAGATTTGAACCTCAGCACAAATATGAATAGGACATGCTGGAGGGACAGATTCATAACTCAGAGGCTTCCCATACTCTGGAACAGAGTCCCAGTTCATGTTAGGCAGAGCCCCTCACTGACTCTCTTCAAGAGAAATCTTGACAAGTGGATGGGAGATCGTAGGTTTACCCCAGGGGTCATCTCTGTGTCACTACTAGGCAGAGGCACAGTAAACTAATTCTATTATGTAAGGGGGTCTTCACTGTGTCACTACTAGACAGAGGCACAGTATTCTAAATCTATTCTGTACACTTTTGTACCATTACATGGGGTGGCGAAAGCCACATCACTATGGCTAGACTTATAAATTCCCCAGGGCAGATAGCCTAGTACCAAACTATGAAACTATGGCACCAGAGTTCAAGGTACACTCCCATTTTTCTTTGTTTTAGTTTAATTACATTTTAATCAATTTTATTCTGCTGAAATACACTTAATGATTGTAACTGGCAATTACTATGTTTTCTTTAAACTACCTGTTTGAAGTAAGAGTTGTGTGGTATGGCAGGTTAAAGCAGTGGTCTGTAGGTGTGATCAACTTGGGTTTGAAATATGGGACAGGTGTTTATTTTCTACATGTGGATTACAAGTTCCAAAACATATATAGTCAATATAGCTTTATTTAGCTGAGCTGAGCGAAGCTGCCCAATGTAGCACACTGCACAGCAATGCCCTAAAAAATATAAAGAAAAGAAAAATAGGGATATAGGAATGTGGTGAAATGGGGTACAAACAGGAGGAAAACATAGTGAAAGGCAGGTATGGATGTGCAGGAAGGGTGTAGAAAAGAACCATAGTTATCCATTTCTTGTACAGCAACCACTGTGCACTTTGACAGAATTTGTACATACTTTTTGAATTCTCAATCCCAGAGAGAGGGATTAGGACAATATAACTGCATTGTCAAGCCAATTGGACCAAAGTATGTGTGTCCAGTGGACATGTGTGCGAAAAGGAGAGCTATGTATGGCATGATATTTTTTTTTGGACAGGTGCCCATTTTTCTTTTTTTTTTAAGGTGAGAGTGGAATGTTTGGGAAGGGACATAGGTACATGTGGGGAAGGTAGGTAGGGTAGGTGATGAATTTGCAGACAAGACAGAAGACAGGGGTGATGTGTGACACATGAGGGGGTAAACATCTTGGATAGGGAGGGTGTTGTGGAATCACAGTCCCATGTGCCTCCAGGCAGCAGCAGTGTGACTCACATTACCACCCATAAGACTGTAAGCACTGCTCCTTCACTGCCCTGAGGGTGGCAGTGCTTGCAGCTGGTCACCAGGGTGAGGCTGCCCACTGGGTCAGCCAGCATGCCCTCAATCCAATGCAGGTGGCAGTCAAACCCACAGTAGACTATCCTGTGCACCAAGACTGGCAGCTTATCTTGGGTGACAACACCGTCTCAACCACTGCTCCCGGGGATGGGGTGGGTCCCCTCCCCTGGGATGATACTACCTGATGCTACAGGTAGTGCAGAGGCAGCAGAGGCGACACCACTGGTCTGGGTCCCAGACTAGCTGGGACCCAGTGCTATGGCTAATTGAGGCAAGGTAGGAGGATCAACCGGAACTGGCCTACCTTGACGTGCTGTGGTGAATAAGGTATAGCAATAAGTTAAGGTTAGTAATAACCAAACCATTGTTAGTATTAATAGAATGGAACATCATTTTCATTCATACAAATACATATTAATGTATAGTATGTGTAACACAGGTCTATATTATTCCAGTGAAAGTGCATATGTGTGACTACATAAAAGTTGACACATAATGCACGAAAGCTGGAAATCATGAACAGCCACAAAATCGAATTTTTCCTAGGGAAAAAATTCATGGGGCTGTTTGTGAAAAAACCTAAATTAAAAACATAAATAGGTGGGGGCACCCCACACCCCCTAACTAAATATACCAACCTCGAGATTGCGCAATAGACAACAGAAAGGGCAACTACAGGTAGTTGACCAATTACCCCCTTGCCCTATGACAAATACATCAAAATGCTCAAATGCATTTAGATGTATTTGTGTCACTCATTTCACATTCACACAAAGCAACTTATGCTGGAATAATATAGACCCCTGTAACACAACAGTAAATAAGAACAGTCAGCATGGTAACAGCATGCCAGTAAGAAGGAAACCATAAGGGCAACAAAATAGTTAGTTTAACAAAGTATGTTAATAGTGAATCATAATAACAGATAACACTATTACATCATATTTTGAAAACATATAGTTAGATTAACAACATATGTTAATATTAAATCATAATAATAAATAATAAAAAATAAAGGTAAAGGGTGGGGAAAGACATAGAAACAATCCATTACTGACAATCCAGACTATATCCCTGAAAACACTGATACTAAATACTCTACAGGTGTGTAGTGTCAGTTCTGAGTACAGTGACTACAATTCTCCTATAGCTGTTTTAGCATGTGCATTCCTCTCAAGCTGTTACCATGGGTCAGTATGGGCCAAGCAATAACAAATGCAGATACACTACTACATAAACCAGTTTCACATAACATGGACTTCTAGAACTACCAATGTGTTCTGTAAGCAGATTTGGTAATACATTGCATTCCAGGTAATCATTTTTCTGGTAATCCTGTGACACACGAATTAGGCAGTTTTAATTATATTATGTGAAATTGTGACACTTGAGAGGCATATTTGTGTAGAGTACATAATCTAGACATCTGTCATGCCTTAGTTGGCAGGCATGGGAATAGAACCCAATAGCTGAGACTGCAGGGGACATCTGCAAAACATTTAACTTTATTGGTATTGCTGATAACTGTCTGGGAAATGTTAGCATAGTTATATCTACTCATAACATGGAATATCTCAACCATATGTTTCTGGTGTGGGAGAAAAAAGAGAGCATTATGTGACTGAAATTGTTTTGCATTCTAGAACTATTACAGTGCTATACTTGACTGCAGTGACAGTAGAACACGTATGCATGGCACAGAGCTGTACTGCATTTATTGAAACAAATCTCTTTAGGAATCAACTATGCTGCTTAACACTTTATTGGTGTCACTGATAAGTGTCTGTGAAATGTAACCACAATCATATCTGTTCATAACATTGGCTACCTCACCCATATACCCTTTGTTCCTGGAGTGGGAGAAAAAGACAGGATTATGTGACTGAATTTGTTTTGCATTCCAGAAGTATTACAGTGGTATACTTGACTGCAGTGACAGTAGAAATCATGTGCATGGAATATGGCCATAATGCATTTATTAAAACAGATTTCTGTAGGAATTAACAATGCTACTTAACACTTTATTGGTATTGCTGAAAAATGTCTGTGAAGTCCACACAATATCTGCTCATAGACCTGGCTACCTCAGCCATATAGCTTTATTACTTGGAGTAGGAGGAACAGAGAGCATTATGTGACCAATATTGGCCTGGAGACTGCCTTGAACTGTACTATGAGTTAAACAATACAGTTTGCAGGCCATTACTTTTGCATTCTACAGCTATTACAGCACTACACTTGACTGCAGCAATCTTACCATAGACAAGTAATGCATATAGCTCTACTGCAATGGTTATGGCAACATAATCTTGCTGTATACCATTTTACTTACTGTTAATGGTATTGTTTATTGTTTATCACGATACACCCGCTATTGTTCATTTATTGCACTACAGTTCTACTTGCCCATTTATTGCACTACAGCTCTACTTGCCCATTTAGTGCATTACAGTTCTACTTGCCCATGTATTGCACTACAGATTTTATGCTGTATACTTTATTGCAGTAAATGCTTTACTCTTTCTTGCTTATTGGACTACAGTTAGCATAATAAATCCATACATACCACTCTCATGGCACAAACTGGCCAGGCACCTGGCATGGGACTCAACATTGTGAGCCCTCTCAGCTGCAACTGTTGGGAGAGAAGCACACCGTTATGCATACCAGTTTTGCAGGCATTTGGCTTGCATATTGGTAAATCAGAGGAAACATATTTACATATTTGTGGGGCATTCCCAGCTCTAGCTTCTTGGACCCAAGTGTCCAAGGTTCCCATCTTTTTCATCTTCAGGTCATCATAATGGTGATGACACAGTTAACCTCTGCAGGGGATACCAGTAGCACTGGTATGTTTCCTGGCCAACCAGCCCAAGGCCTCCACCTTACACTCCCAGCCCAGGAAACCACTCTGCAGCAGCCTGGGTTCATGATTTTTCACCAGGAGCCCAACAAAGACCCTGGAATCCTGAACACCACATTTCTGTGCCCAAAAGCATGTATCTTCACCAGCACCACCTGCTATATCACCAGTTGAGCAGACTCCAAAGACTGTTGCAGAATGCCTGCATATTGCACCTAATATAGGCTGTTTTCCCACCATTACAGGTCACTGAGCAACATTCAAAAAAGCACCACATTGCTTAGAATCACTCAAATCAGCTAAGCACAACTAATTAGTGTGAAAACTTGCACAACCGGGTGTTTAGCTCAGCTTAGCAGCAGACAAGCAAAAATAGCCATTAGCATGTTTAAGCTGTGCTCATCACAGTGCAGCAGTACCAAATTTCATAAATTTGTTTTTACAATTAAACATATATAATAAATTAAATTATAAACATCTTATCACTGCTATGGATTCAAACCGAGGACATACTAAACCTTAGGCTGTATCACTACCCATTTAGCTACTTGGATATGATGAAAACTTGTATACCTTCACATATACTATTGGGTACCTGTTAGCGTTGCTAAGCATCATGGCACACCACACACACGTGCTTAAATAGACCCAGACAAAAATACATCTGGTTTCTATTTTTAGATGTCTAGGAACTGTCATCTCTGGATGTATGAGCACCGCTCAGCTCTGTGGCTATCTGAGCCACATCGTGCAAACAGCAATTAAAAAAAATAGTAAACATACAAAAATATTTCAAATGATAAAAATACATAATTATGATAACTAATGATATTGGTTTTTATTTTTAGATGTCTGGTAGGTGTCAACTGTCTATATGTGAGCACTGCTTGGCATTGCTGCGCTCCACGCCATGCTGTGCAAACATCAGAAAACTGGGAAAAAAGTTGAATTAAAATAAAATATTATACATTTGACCCTATTCAGAGCATTACAACAATAGCAGGGAACAGTACAGGCTGCCCACAACCACAGGTATCCTCTATACTTCTCCCTACACCAATTCAATAACCCTGTTGCTATGCTGTGCCTCGGCAGGATGCCATCACTAATATGCATGGTGCGCATCTGAGGAGGAAACATGGCTGTGTACAAAATGAGAAATTAATTTTATTTTAATTAAAAAAACCTCTTTAAGAATGCTGTTTGCATCCATAGGTGCCAGAACCATAGAAGACACATGGTATTGCACGCTAACGCCAATTCAAACCCAAAAGAAGGTTGCCAGAGTCGCAGACGATCCATTTGTTTTTGTTTATATGCAGGCTGACTGAGGTAAGGATTTTCTGCCAGAGAAGTGCTCCGTTTTGTTTATTTATGTACAGCAGAGGAACGTACCATACTGTGCCGTACCGTACTTATGTGGGATCTTAAAGCGTTCATGGTCCTCGAGTTTCACACACCGAAAAGGGTCTGTACTAAGGTAGATGCTGATTATAAATATTTGAATTCAATCTTTAGTGTGCAAGCCTGCCTAAGGTCAAAAATTTGTAACTCAAGTTCTGGAGTCTTGTTTCAGGGAATTTCAGTGCATGTAAAACTTCATGATTCTGCAAAGGAGTGTAAACTACATCCATGGAGGGACAAACTTGTATGAATATTACAAGATGATATAGAAATATTATTTGGTAAATGAAAATTTTACAATTCTCTCTTCACTGGTGAAAATACAATGATGCTATAACTGTAGTACTGGGCAAAGAAGATTTTCTCATCAAGTTTCTTTATCCACAAGTATTTTCAGTAGAATTTTCAAGAATTTCACTTCTTACTGACTATTGAAGTAGAACATGTTAACAAACCTGCCCTTAGATTAATGATATCATGGTTAATGCTTTTATTACTAATAATAATTCTAAAAAAAAATAGTCCTTGGAGAAAGCGTTGTTTGAAGCAATAGCTGTTCTGCACATATATGAGAGAGAATGAGACAGAGAAAGAGAACAGTTCTTAATTATATCAAACACATTTTTGTGAAAGTTTTTTCCTGAAGAGTTGTTGTGACAGAGTATACAGACCTTTCCTCATATTTGCTTGTCAAGTTGTCACACATGGTAATATTTATCTCCTGAGTTATATAAGTATTAGCACTTTATTTGCCCTGTAGATGGAATGTCATCTAAACCCTGTGGTCTGCCCTGGAATTTGATGGTGATTCTCTCAGCTATGATAATAATCTTGTTGACATTAAATCATAGCATTCATTTTATATATAAAATTCAGTAAAATACATTCCTTCCAATATTCCAGTTGTGTAAATCACTAAATGTTTGGGATCAATGTGGAAGCTGATTTGTACCTTAAATTTCAATTATGTAGTGTTAGAAAGTGTCCCTGCTTGTCATCATTACTAAACTAAAAGAATAGCTTTTGTTTGGCAGTATTCTTGTGTCCAGTATTCTTGTGTCCCTGCTTGCCATACTACTTAACTAAAATAGCTTGTCTGTGGTATTCTTGTGTCCCTGCTTGTCATACTACTTAACTAAAACTATAAGCTGGGACTTTGTTGCAGTATTCATACATTTTAACTAAAAAAGAAGCTGGGACTTTGCTACTTAACTAAAAGAATAGCTGGGACTTTGTTTTGCAGTATTCTTGTGTCCATAACAGACAACATGGGATATAGCAAATGCCCTTGAAAGACATCATATAAATAAGATTTCAGAATCTTTTATTATAAGTGGTGAATTTTGATTTCTACAATAACTCACTGTACCCTCACATTATCTCTTACCACTATGCCAAACCTCCACTCTTGTAGACATATTTATATCTCTCTCTCTCTCTATATATATATATATATATATATATATATATATATATATATATATTATGTATATTTATTCATTTATACTTACCCTTATATTTCAATATCCTTTAATGTAGTACTACTGTTTAGTATCTGAACAATATCTGAAAAAATATTCTTTCTAGATTTCAATATTCCACAACAACAATTTGCTCTTAGATGTTAAGTTTTGTTATCATTAAAACAGACAATAACATTTTAATAAATGACAATGGTAAAAAATGCATTTTCACTGTTTTTGCTTATTCTAACTTGTATTCATTGGCTTTTTAGCATATGATTCATCCATTTTCTAAGGGGGGGGGGATGTATGTATGACATTGTATGTGACTCATATTTCAACTGTACAGATTTTCACAGAGGATGAGGTATGTGTGTGTGAGAGAGAGCCAATGCCCTATTTAGAGTTAAATTTATATTATTTTCAAGGAATTGTGAGCTTCAGGGAAGAGACAGTCTTAGTACAGCAGGTGTAGCATACTTGCAGCAGGCAGCATACTTGCATCTTGGTGCCTCCGTTGGATGAGATGCAGCATTTTTAAATGTACATAGGCAATTTTATTGTTAAGGGGAGCAGCACTCAATTTGTAGATGAAACACTGAAATGTAAAGCTGTTTCTAGCAACAACCTCTCCATTACTTTCAGATCTCTTTAATGTGAAATTATTCAGATGAATATAATTCAATTATTATTATAATAATTAAGACAATTAGAAAGATTAAGTTATGCATGGCAAATATGGTATGATTTAAGGAAATATGGTATAGGAGTAAAACTTAACAAAATTATTTAACCTGTGCATTTGGCCAGATGCATTTTCTTGAATGTGTGGTTTCAATGCTGTCAAAAGTGAATGGAAGTTTCAAAGGTAAGTGTAATTTAATTGTTTTTCATTTGTGTTTGTTTAACTTTGTTTTAACTTTGTCAATGTCTGTCAGTGTTTGTGCTTTATAAAATAGGGCTATACTAGGCTATTGGCCCTGAGGCCTAAAAATAAAAAATAAAAGTTGTAAATTAAAACAAAATATCTGTAATCATTGTAGAAGTAAAGCATAGAGCAATTATGCACACGAGAGTTTTTGAACAGTGTTTATGGCACTGGGGAGAAATAGCCAAGTAATGGGATACTGGTTGGCTGTGTACATGGATATATTCTGTGTAAGCTCTACATGGTGCCTACATGGAGTTTATTAAATCCTGGGGATAATCTTCTAAGTCATAGTAGGCTTACCTCTTAGAGCAAAAAAATCTGGACAGAGACAAACATAAGGGAGGAGAACAAATCACAAAAATGGGGGCAAATTTTAAATACTGCTCTCATAAACTTGGAAATTTGCTAGAATAAAGGTTTTGTTTTACTGTGCATTTTCTGAAGGATATGAAATAACTCAAAAATAAATATCATTATTTAGTGAATTCAGTCCTCAGTGATATGCCACAAAAATCCAGAAAAACCCAAGTTTTATAACAAACAGACCAAAAATATGAGGCAAAAATCCATTCTGCAAAAAATCTAGACAGTGAGCTTGATATGTGTCACTGAATGACATGCTGAGCCTGTGATACAATGTAATATATATATATATATATATATATATATATATATATATATATATATATATATATATATATAAACAATAGCTAATTCATTATAACTGTCCTGATACTATTTTATGATCAGAAGTATAGAACTGCACCATTTTTATACTTATCCATTTCTGAAGAATTATACTCTATAGAAGTTTTAAGGAGTTATTCAGTTCTAATGAGTGACCCATAATCAAATGTTCTGGACTTCTGTTATTCTTTGCTCATTTCCTTTGAGTTTAAGTTATTTATAGTGTGCTTCTTAACATTTTCTACTAAAAGCACAACATGTGTTTTTTACATATCACCCTTCAGGCTTTATATGCATTTTCATTTAGTCTCTTCTATGTGCCTGTCGCTGTTACTGCTTCTTCGACAAAATAGCCTGGTGGCACTGAAGGACACATTGCCTGTGGGTCATACCAATGAATTCAGTAACTAGCCTAGGCCAGGACCACTCCATTTTCTCCAGAAGATGCTCCATGCAATCCTTCCCATAGCTACACTGCCTCTTTTAAGCAAAGGGCCTTTCATCTCTGATGATGTCCCACTGCAAACATTGATTTCTGCTTGGTTCAAACCCTGTTCATTTTTAAAAAATTTAATATCTGACTGAGTATATTCCTTATTTTCCTTTATTTGGTTTGGCATGGAAATATAGAAGAGATGCAGAAATTAGCAAGCGTCACTCCAGGTCAACTCTAAAAGGTAGGAGCAACTGCACTGGATAAAACCTCCTTATATATTTACTTCCAGAAGTGTATACATGCTTCTTCTGAAAACCAAGCTCTGGTCCTACATGTACAGAGAGTTGTTAATCTTTGCTGTTTTTAATATCTGGCTTTTCCATTACCTTTATTTACAAATATGTCGGGTGTCATTCTATTCCTGCTGTCTTAGTATGTCTTATTGCTTGCATTTTTCTTATATTTTGTTCAGCTGTACATGCACGTTTCTGTTTGCCTCATCTTCCTTTGTTACCCATTCATACGTTAATTCTGCAAAATTCAGTGAGTACAACAAGTGTACACATCTGTTTCAGATTGTCAATTTGATTTTTTTTCCTGCCCTGGCCATTGAAATACATAAAGATGTGCATGCAAGCTATGGATGCTGTGTTGTATATGTATTGGACTGCTCCTGCAGACGGTTGTTTCAATCATTATTATGGACGGTTATTGCCGTTTACTTGTAATGTATCTACAATCAGCAGAGTGACTATTTTATTCTGCAAAAATCACAAATTGTTAAGTTGTTAAGGTCTTATGAATCACAAGACCTTAACAACGTAAAATTTTGCAATTTTTGCAGAATAAAAGAGTCACTCTGCTGATTGTAGGTACGTGATTAATGGTTGCCAGTGCCATCTCATTTTTGAAAAGGTTACAGTAAGCATGCAGCAAGCAAAAAATAATTAAAAACAGGAAAGAGCCGATGCATAAACATGAGTACAGCAAGAGAGGAAAACAAAGAAGACTGAAAGAAACCAGAAAGAAAGGATAAAATACAGTATAAGAGGAATGAGAAAAAGAAAGGGAAAACAAGAAAGTTTCCTGCATGTCCAAGTATGGCGGCAGGTTTGACATTGATGATGGCAGGTGTTAATCATGTGGAAGACTGGGAGAAAGGCAAGGCTATGGGATTTGCACTGACACTGGAATGCAGGGAGAGTACAGTGGCTACTGGAGTCATGGTTTTGAGTCACTAAGAGTCCATACCTGGCCTAGTAGTGGCAACACATACCAAGTCTACAGCTGTCAGGGAAAGCGACATGGGTTAGGATTAAAAAAAAAAATAACTAAATGGACCTTGCAACACATGGGCTGAGAGGTATGTATGAGAGTATTTGAGAGATATTATTAAATACAATACAATAAAATAATAAATCTTAACTTACGTACCAAGGCAGCCAGTGAATGCAATAAATAAAATGCAGGATAGATAATTCTGCAGCCTGCATTTACACTCAACTCTTTTTTTCTTTTTTCTTTAATAATACCAGGAGGGTGTTGGGACTTCCAGAGGATCATCACCAGCTGATGCCAGCAGATCAGTAGTAAAAAACAAAAAAAAAACAAAAAAAGAAAAAGCGCGGTAACACTTTTAATGGACAGTGCACCTGTGTGACCTGCTGCTGAACTCTGAGCCGACTAAACTATTAAGTCCATCATGCTGGGGGAGGCAGACCACCGGCTTAGTGGTACTTGCATTGTATAATACCTGAGGGAGAAATATAAAACATCAAGTGAAAATGCGCCCCCACAGTTGAGTGGAAAAAGCCAAGCAGCACATTTCATGCATCAGATTGTAATCTGATTAAAAAAATAATATAACTGTATTTTGTATATATATTTATGATATATATATATATATATATATATATATATATATATATATATATATATATATATATATATATATATATAT